>NW_027168193.1:62500-187500 GCF_040954835.1 Lepisosteus oculatus
TCCGAGTTAAGATCTCGGCGGAACCTGAGGTGCAGTTCTTTCTTAAAACGTAATCTGGTGAGCATTTCTAGAATCGTAATTGTATAGATGCAGCCTTTAATATGTTGCTAGGTTAAAATTTATGACTTCTTGAACTTCAGTAGACAACTGCCCTCTTGATTTCGGATTTAATTTCTTTATTACAGGGGCGCTTTTATGATGACAGAGTCAAGTTCAGGTACTTTGCTTGATGGAGGAAGCTCATTTCGGACTCTGTGATCTTCTCACCTGGAAAGGTCTGCTGTACTACTACAAGAGAGAAGTAGAGTCTGGAGGAAGGGACAATTTTATGATGCTTTGGAAGGTAATGTTTTTTTTTTCTTTGAAATCGAAATGAATCTGAATATCAGTGCAAAAGACAAACTCTTGGTTTGGTTTAAAGAGATATGGTTTTAAAACAGACAAAATGTAGAAAACAGGTGCTTCTCACTTTTGGAAAAGAATGGACCGGGGGTAATATTTTACTAGTTGCAGTGCTAAGCTCACTGGGTTACAGCCCTGCAGTGTCACACGAGGGCCAGTGGTGCAATGGATAATGTGTCTGACTATGGATTAGGAGTTTGGAGGTTCGACTCCTGTCTGGCGCTGGTTGTTTTTAAACACATCAGCCTACTCCCTAAGTAGTCTGTGCTACTTACTGCATTGTAATCGTACCCAGTAAGAGATTTCCTTCATGTGAATGAACTGCACCTGACAGCTTTAGAAAAACACCTGGGCTCAGTACGGTGCTGAGAGCTCAAGTTGTGTATAATGTAATAATTTAAGTAGAATAGATTCTAATAATATAATGATCCAGTGTGTTGCACTACTTCACTGCTTCACTGCTCTATGCCGTCTGGAAATAAATCCTCAGACAACTTACTGCCCTGGGCATGTACCAATAAATTACAGGAGCACATCTATATATCACTGCGTTGAAGCAGGAGACACAATCACTGCAAATACATCCTAAATACAGTGTTCCAGCACCTTTGACCTCATCCAGAACGTATCATTTCTTGAAAGGAATTGCTGTCCGAATGCACATCTGAATCCCAAACAGAATCTCTAGTAAAATACGATCATTTGTGAAACAGGTAAATGTCTCAGGGGCCCATTCCTCATTCTCAAGACACATGTATGCAGTACGTACACCATGCATTGAGCAATAGGGATTAAAGACACCACAGGTAAGGTTAGAAGTCATTCTGACTATATTCTAAAATATTGGACTCATATTCTTATGATGGCAGACATGATGCTGTGTTTAAAACCGGGGTTAATGGACATTATATGACTGTCAATTCTGTTTTGTTTTGGAGACTCTTGGCTGCCTATGTGGTACAGTGCAGCGTGAAGAAAACATTTTCCAAAACTGTGTCAGCTCAAAAGTTGTAAGAAAATCTTTCCAGCTGCTTTAACTCTCTTCATTTTTGTCATTTAATTGTCTGTCGGCATTATGTAGCAGCGTTGCATGACAACCCATCTCACCACGGAAAGGAACCTAACAGCTTTTGTAAGAGAGGAGAAAAGGACCTGGCCCGTACGGGACTCGAACCCACAACCTTGGTGTTATTAGCTCTAACCAACTGAGCTAACCAGCCTCACGACAGCAATCCTCTCTGTGCTGCAAAAAATCAGACTCAGGGAATTTCTTTTGCCCTCCTTTGAATTGAAAGCCGTGTAATTCAGTGTACGGGCTTTCTCGTGCAGTTTTATAGTTCTTGTAACCCAAATCCTACACTGGCGTGAAGTGACCCCCCATTTCACAGCATTTTTCAGCTGATTTAAAATGTACCTAAAGGAGAAGCATTATTGAAGACCATCAATTACCAAGAGCTTTTGTCAAAGGTTTTGGTGGTCATTTTTAATGACCACAGAGCGCTGTGACCTCGGTTTTACATCTCATCCAAGAGACAGCGCCCTTTTACAACACAGCGTCTCCGTCACTATGCTGGGGCATTGGGACCCGCACAGACCTCAGGGTGAGCGCCCCCCCGCCGGCACCATTAACACCGCTTCCAGCTGGAAACTTTGTTTTTCCCTGTAGCTCACCCTCATCCGGGTACTGACCTGGCTCACACCTGCTTAGCTTCAGTGGGTTTTCAGTTGCGAGTTGCAAGGGGATGCAAGTGATGGAGCCGCTCGCTGCAAAAGCCACTGCTTTGGCTGGGAATCGAACCAGAGCCTCCCGCGTGGCAGGCAAGAATTCTACCACTGAACAACCAATGCTCAGTGTCTGGGCCTTCAAAAAAGACGCTTTTTTGGTGCTCTGTGCAAAAAGCGTCGACATGCTTCCAGCTGCAAAATGCCATTCGCGGATGCTGAAGAATTTATTTTCAAGGCAGCGGGTACAAGCGATTGGGCGTTTTAAAACCACCAGGAACAGCAAAGAGGCGCGCTTCTTTGCTTGCGCCGGAACACACCGACCGGAGGCGGACAACGTAGTCGGCAGGATTCGAACCTGCGCGGGGAGACTCCAATGGATTTCTAGTCCATCGCCTTAACCACTCGGCCACGACTACAGCAAGCCCCGCTGCCGCTGCGTTCTTGCTACAATCTTACCTGGATCGCGAGGCGCCGGCGGAAGCCTATTTCAAAGTCGTTCTCCGTTTCAAAAAAACATTTCCAAAATACAAGCCTTGCAGACAGACACGCCTCAGAGGACTTAAGGGTGGCTTCATGTCGGAATGATAAAGTCTCCCCGTCCGGACATGAAAATGCCACTTTGTTACACACAAAAAAAGAATCAACAACAGAGAAATGCCCACAAGCATTTGAAAAGCCGCACCATGCGCACTTGAAATAGCTCTTACATTAGTGGTAGACGCAGGAATCGCCTTTTTATTTACGCTCTTACAAACGCGATGGAAAGCAAAACAAAGCAAAGCAGAGCAAAACAAAACGAACAAACGAAAACCCTCACGTCCCGCATTTGCATATAACGCCGTTACGTGCCCAAGCGGTATTGTACGTCATCCTAGCACTGCACGCCGGTGCGTATGGTATATGGGAACGAGCACACGCCACGAATCGTCTCGAATCACTCCCTACAGCTGTAAGGTGCCTTGAAGCGTGCACCCCCAACATTCTTCTTTGCTCATCTGTGAAAGGTAAACTCTTGAGCAAACTCTGAACCAGCTCTAAGGAAACTAATCCGATTAGATGTTACTTTGACTCATCATTTAAGGGATCCTTGTTAATTGGAGAAATCAAGGATTTCGAATGAGTTCTGTGTGCGTTAAAAGACAGCTATACACAGAAAACATGCAGGACACTGCTCATGATGTTTCCCGAGCCGAAACACAGTGCGTTTTTCCAAGCCATCTGACCAAGCCCGCCCACCGAAAACTGCAGCAGATCGTGTAAAGGCATTCAACTTTGTAACTACTGCACGCACAGGAAGCAGAATAAATTCCTCTTTTCAAACTGTCAAAGGTTTGCTGCAGGACATCGCACAATCTCTTTTGAACGGGGACAAACGATTTCTTATGGGGCGCAGTAAGTACAGACGTTTATAAAGCTCCACTCATGCCGACGATGCAGCATGAAGAAGCGCAACCTAACGTTTGCATTCCTAGCACTGTTGCAACCTAGCACTGTTGCATTCCCCGCATCAGTAGCTAAGAGAATATAATTTACGACTCTTGTTAATGCAGTTTCAGAAACCAGACTGAAATTTCTCAAGTATATTATTTGAATCCATTTGATGTTGGGCAACAACTATTCTTTCAAGACTCTTAGATTGAAATGGGACCTTTGAGACAGGCCTGTAGTTGTTAAGAACTTGTGGATCCAAATTTGACTTCTTAAGGAGCGGTCTAAGAACCACTACCTTAAATTGATCATGTACGACGCCTGACGCAAGCGATGCATTCATCATACTAATTATAGGTCCTGCCAGTCCTTCGAGGGAATCTTTGACTAGCTGAGTGGGGATGGGATCTAGCAAACAGGTGGTTTACTTTGTCTTACGTCTGTGTTCATGAGTTCACCATAAGAAGAAATCTGAACAGGAGTGGTGATCATGCGAGGTCACCACGGAGGAAACCACTGCTCTCCCCCCAAAAAAAACCACCACTGCCCCTCTCAAGTTTGCTAAAGACCACATGGATGTTCCACAACTCCTGGAACAATGTTCTGTGGACAGACGTGACAAAAGTTGAACTTGTTGGTAAATGTGCACAGCGTTATGTTTGGAGATAACAAAACACCGCATACCAACTCCAAAACCTCATCCCACCTGGGAAGCATGGCGGAGGCTGTACGGCTTGCAATCATCGAGGGACCGATGAATTCCGAGATGTATCAGGAAATTCTACAGCAGAATGTCAGGGTGTCTGCCTGTGATCTAAAACTCAAAAGACGCTGGGTCTTGCAACATGACAAAAACAAAGGAGTACATCAACAACAGAGTGGCTGAAACAGAAGAAATTCCGTATGTTGGGATGGCCAAGTAAGAGTCCTGACACACGCGCTTTCACTCATATGAGCTACACGGCTACCAAGATGATCTCAGGTGCGCCGAGCTGGTACGGAACATATTGAACTGATCGACGGCGAATTGTCTCTCAGACAGGCTTTTCACCTCTAAGCTCCCTGACTGACAGTGATCAGCTAGGTAGTAAAACAGTCAGCTGCTTCTAAGCCTTAAACAGCTGCATCTCGGCGCTTCCACGGAGAGATGATTTGAAAGCCGAACATCGCCCATTGGGAATACCTTACTATCACTAGTTTAAGAGACTCTTAAGGTCTTGCAGAGGTGCCTGTCTAATAGCATGCGCTTTGCAAGCTATAGGTGTTTAGGCTGAGGCAGAATGCCTGTTAACAAAATGTTTTTCTAAAGGGGCCTCGCACTCTTTTCCAAGCAATGGTCACCATCCCCACCGAGTGTCACAATGTAGTCATGTCCTAGGACATCACCTGTTAGTCTCCATTTGTCTGCCACCAACACTTTAGGTTACGGGGTCACAACCGCACCCCGGAGACCAGAGGAGCTGTTGGCGTTCTGGCGGCGCAGATTGGGCTGAAGGTGGGGCGCTTGAATCTCGCTGTTGGAGGCCGTCTGAAACTGACCCAAGCCTTTCCCTTGAATTAAATGTAAATAAGAAATGAACCCCAGATGCACATGGAATCAATCACGTGTTTCCTTTGAGCCGTTTCAGAGACTGCTCCAGAGTTTACCTTGCACAGATGCGCAAAGATTAATGATGGGGGTGCACGCTTCCAGGCGTCTTACAACTGTAGGGACTGATTAGAGACAATTCGTAGCTTGTGCTCATTTCCCTCTATTCCCCGTGTTGCAGTGGTAGGATGACTTAAATTCCTGCTTCGACACGTAACGGGATTATAATCAAGTGCAGGAGCTGAGGGCTTTAGTTTTGTTTCGTTTTCCATGGCGTTCGTAAGCGCGCAAATCAAAGGCAATTCCTGCGTCTAACACGAATGTAAATGCTTTTGAAAGTGCAGTGTGGTGCAGCTTGTAAAATCCTTGTCCACATTTTTGGTTTGTTGATGTTTTTTCTGTCTGCCAAAGTTGCATTTTGACATCCGGACTGGGGGACTTTATCATTTGAACGTGAAGCCAGCCTTAAACCCTCTGAGGCGTGTCTGTCTGCCGGCACGAATCTTGTGAAAGGTATTTTTTTTAACGGAGAGCAACTTGAAAAAGGTTTCCGCAGCCACCTCGCAGTCCGTGTTTGATTATAGGAGGAATGCGGCGGCGAAAAGCTCGCATTTGTCGTGCTCGAGTGGTTAAGGCGATGGGCTCGAAATGCATTGGGGCTTCCCCGCGCAGGTTCGAAACCTGCCGACTCCGGCGTCTGCCGCACGTCGCCTTGTGCCTGCGCGGCAGAGGCGAAGTGCCGCTTCTCCTTTCCTGGTACTATAAAAACGCTAAATCGCTTGGCCCCGCTGCCATGGAAAGCAATTCTTCAGATAACCACACATTTTGCGTTCGCACCTCTGGTGCTCTACTTATGCCTTTGAAAACCTAATGAATAAAGCTGTAAGAACCGACACGATGTGTAGGTGCTCTTAAAGCACGCAGTAAAGAACTGTTAACAGCAAGGGTTTCAGTGGGTTAACTGAGGAGAAGGCGTGATCGCTAATTGTTGACTTTTTATTTGGTGTTAGAAACACTCTTACTGTGCATGACGTGCAACAAATGTAGCCACAGAAATTGCATCACGCTTTCATGTATGCTATTGCAGACACCAACGTTGCCTAGATAGAAAACCGAAATAGCCGTGGGTTTGCTTGCTGGTCTGAAGGATCTCTCTTCGAATCTCTATCATTTGTCAATGGAAGTAAAAGGCGCTGCAATCTGATACGTTCAGAATCAAACCCGCAGCTGTTGTTCGACATTATTTCTTGACTAATTACAACTGAGTGTCGCATGAGCAGTTACATAAACTTGTCTGGTATATTTGAACACCAATGCCGTTCTTCAATTAAAACTAACAGTACATTGTCAGGGACATTCAGTTCTATACAAACAAGAGACAGACAAGAGAATATTTCTACCGTTCATATGGACTACGTGTTGACTTACTGATCGGAATAATTGAAAGGTTCCGGCTCATAGCCGATGCAGTGCGTGCTAATTAGAACAGCAACGCTGAGCTCTCAGCACCGTACTGAGCCCAGGTGTTTTTCTAAAGCTGTCAGGTGCAGTTCATTTACATGAAGGAAATCTCTTACTGGGTACGATTACAATGCAGGAAGTAGCACAGACTACATAGGGAGTAGCCCGATGCGTTTAAAAACGACCCGAGCCAGGCAGGAGTCGAACCTGCAATCTCCTGATCCGTAGTCAGACACGTTAGCCATTGCGCCACTGGCCCTGGTGTGACACTGCAGGACTGTAACCCAGTGAGATCAGCACTGCAACTAGTAAAATATTACCCCCGGTCCATTCTTTTCCAAAAGTGAGAAACACCTGTTTTCTACATTTTGTCTGTTTTAAAACCATATCTCTTTAAACCAAACCAAGAGTTTGTCTTTTGCACTGATATTCTGATTCATTTCGATTTCAAAGAAAAAAAAAACATAATCTTCCAAAGCATCATAAAATTGTCCATTCTTCCAGACTCTACTTCTCTCTTGTAGTAGTACAGCAGACCTTTCCAGGTGAGCAGATCACAGAGTCCGAAATATGCTTCCTCCATCAAGCAAAGTACCTGAACATGACTCTGTCTTCATAAAAGCGCCCCTGTAATAAAGAAATTAAATCCGAAATCAAGAGGGCAGTTGCCTACTGAAGTTCAAGAAGTCATCAATTTTAACCTAGCAACACATTAAAGGCTGCATCTATACAAGTACGATTCTAGAAATGCTCACCAGATTACGTTTTAAGAAGGAACTGTGCCTCAGGTTCCGCCGAGATCTTAACTTGGATGGCAGGATTCAGAGTCCGGAGTGCGGACTGATGGCGCACGGAGGGTCCACATACTGTGGATCCCTCAGTTTTCTTCCGCGTGTTTAAACCGCCAGCGTGTGACTCCCCTGTCCCCGTGACCTCATTGCTCTGCTCTCGCCTCTGTGCAGCTGAGCCCGACTCATGGTAAAGTGGAAAACAATATGCCCTCAACGTGGGATTTACTCTGGATCGAGGATAGATGTCACCTTTTTATCGTTGAACAGGATGTATGTGATGTGGCGACTAGGTTCAATTTTGTATCCTCTTTAAAAGATTAAGGACTGGGGTGAGCGTGATTTACCACCCTTTCAGCTAAGAACCTGACATGAGCACCGTTTAAGCTGCATAGACTCGGTCGTTTAACTCTTCTCCATTAGCAGGGTTAAGGGTAAAGAAAAAAACATTGCTGACTTCTTTTTTTTTTTGCCAGCCGCGAGCGCTGATTAGCAAGGTTTGTATTTCATGTTTTGCAAGTTGCATCCATTTTAAGAAAAACAAGTCGTTCAAGACAGGAAATGAATGCTTGCATTTAATTAAGGCTAGACGTAGGCAGTTGTCCATAATGACCAGTTCTGTTCGAGAAGACAGAACAAAAAAGGCACCGCTGGGATTCGGATGCAGGGTCTCCTGTTTACTAGACAGGCGCCTTAAGCAACTAAGCCACAGCGCCCCAGGAGAGCTGTCCTTTTGCAGCCACTTGGACACACCACTCAGACACATCTGCATTCGGTGTGTGCTCCGCCTGCTCGCCGAGCAACTTGCCACCTTTACATACAATAGCAACATCAACACCAAGAGAAAGGGTGACAAATGGCTTTTATCTGGAACTTTTCATGTCCAAGGAGCGCAATGTGCTTTCTGTGTACAACAGGGCCACTGAACTCCACACTGGCCACTGAACCACAGCAGTGGCTTGCTGGCTTGACATCTCCCAAGGAAAATGTTGAAATCGCACATGGAACAGGAAAATGACCCTCGAGTACGAGGGAAAAAAAAGAAAAAGATCATCTGGAGCGCGCCAACCCATGTCCGGACAGCCAAGATCCCTCGACGAGGTGGCCGAGTGGTTAAGGCGATGGACTGCTAATCCGTTGTGCTCTGCACGCATGGGTTCGAATCCCATCCTCGTCGCGCTCCATGTCTGACACGTGTGCCCGTTTGGCGTTGGCCCTCCTGTCGTTTGCTCCGGTTCTAGAGCCGTGCATTTTCTAGCGGTGGCTGAACATGGTATAGTAGGCTAACGTCGGTATCGAGCAGTAACAGTAACGGTATTTACGTGCCGCTGCTGCCAATTGGCTCTGGCTTGAGACCGCATTTTCACTTACTTGCAACGCAAACGGAGAAAGCGATTTTTGACAGTCTCTCGAGAGACTGCGCTAGGTGTTTAGGGATAGACTGTGAGTTCCCCCTGGGATGGTGGCCTCTCAAATAGTTTGTGATTCCTCTAGACGTTTATACAGTAGAAGCCTGCTTCGTGGCTTAAATCCAAGCTAAGGAAACGAGTTAGATGTCTGATGCAGAACTGCGAATTCAATGAAGGGGAACACTACAGTACATTGCACTGTATGTGTGAGGAAAGCTGCCCCCTTCAGTCCCTTGTCGACCGAACAGAGGACTGTAAAGGATACCGCCAAGAAACTTAAGGATGCTGGTTGGAATCCAGCTCCAAAGAAGCCCCTTTGGGTGTTATGTCATCAAAAAGTAAGAACAGCGAATCTCCCTTTGATCAAAAGTGCAACAGAGCTGTTTTCCGTGGAGCAGGTTTCAGACCCGTAGACCTGTTTTATTTGTAGGGCAGGGCGCATTCCCAAACGCGAATCTCAAAGTGCTTTGGGCGGAGTAGCGGTGAGGCTTATTAATAAGAAAGAATTAAGTGTTTCTGAGCTTTCACAAATTAGGCCTCATCTCTCTGTTCATCTCTGTGGTGCAGCCACAGAGAAACTATTCATGCAGGCTGATTTAAGGTTTCCCTTGATAAGGGACAGCTCCCAAAGGGGGATGCACTTAGCTAAGCCTGGCTATCATGATCAATGGTCATCCATTGGCGCCTATCTGTCTAGGGAGTGCCAGATGGACATCTGGACTGCATTCCTAAGTGTCAGGAGTAAGTGACTCATATCTCACCTTGATCAACCAATCAGGGACTGGTAGGGCCGAGTAACCCACGTGGGACTCTGATGCCCATGGAACTTTCAGCCAATCAACGAGCTGAAGTTCCTCCAGGTAAAAACAGGCAACACAGAGAGCCTGAGAGATTCAGTGGGAATTCAGTAGAGATTTCTGTGGAGTTTTCTAAAGGGAATTCAAAGGAGAATTCCAGGGCAGGACAGCCCAGGAGCAGAAGGCTCCCAAGGGCAGGACATTCTCACAGCGCGCCTCCTGACCATCCTAAGACTCAGCCCGGACAACCACGGAACGGCCAGTGTGTCCGAGTGCCAGAACTTTCCTTTGTTCTAAGAGTCTAGAGCGGAGGTTGCCAGAGAGTAACCAGAGGATCCACCCGAGGTTAGCACCAGCAGCAGGCCTCGTGAACAGGTCGGAACTGTGGACAGTTGAATCACTATTCAGAACTAGCTCTTCATCAGGAACGAACCGGTCTTCTTCTTGACTTGCTGGGACCCACAGTCATCTTTTCTCCTGTGCACAAACTTTGCTAGTTAAAGCCAACACTAACTAGCCGGTCAGTGAGCATCAGCAGGGCACCGTCGCAACCCGCACAGCACAGCCTGGCACCTAGACAGAGAGCGCGGATTGGACAGCAACAAGCCTGCAACTGTTTCTTTGTGCCCGCAGGAGATCTGAATCCCCAGAGATTGGATGAGTATTCAACTTCACTGCATTACTGCTCGAGAATTCAATTGTTATCCCAACCAGTTGATATCAATTTAATTCCTAAGAGTTATGTACTTGTTTTCAGTATCTAATGTAGAAGTTATAACCAGGTTCATTTATGAAATGGTCTAAATGAATGATATACTGAACGTATGTCCTCTTGATATGTGTAACACTTTGTAACTGACTGAATATATACCTTTTGTATTCTGATAACCCTCTCGATAAGATCTGTTCGTTTTACATGCATATTCTATGTATTGTAACGCCCTCGCCTGGTGGTAAGGAGGAAGCGCCCCTAGGCGCTCGTAGTACCGCTGGGCATGCTGGGAGTGGTAGCCGGAGTGCGGCCTACGCGAGAGAAGCTCGCCCCAAACCCAAAGTCCGTCAAGGCTCTCTGCGCCCTGTGGGAGGCCTTGGAGGTAAAGGACGGGGTGCTGCGCCAGGGGTGGCGGGTACCCTCCAGTGGCGAGGTACGGTGGCGGCTGATGGTGCCTTGGTCGCTCCGCGGGGCGGTGCTCCGAGCAGTGCATGGCCAGCCGGGCGTGGGGCACTTTGGCGGTAAAAAAACCCTGCAGCGCCTCCGAGGCCATTTTTATTGGGGTCTTTGCCACCGGGACGTGGAGCGGTACTGCCGAACGTGTGCAGTGTGCGTGGCGCAGAAGGGTCCCCCCGAGCGCTCTCGGGCCCCCCTCCAACAACACCAGGTGGGGGCTCCTATGGAGCGGGTGGGGGTGGACGTTTTGGGCCCGTTTCCGCGCACCGAGGCCGGGAACCTCTACGTCTTGGTGGCCATGGATTATTTTATGAAGTGGCCCGAGGCCTACGCCCTCCCGGACCAGAGTGCCCCCACGGTGGCCGATGCACTGCTGGAGGGGATGTTTGCCAGGCTGGGGGTGCCGGAGGAGTTACATAGTGACCAGGGGCGTAACTTCAAGTCCCAGGTCTTCGCCAGAGTGTGCCAGCGCCTGGGGATCACTAAGACGCGGACCACACCGCTGCATCCCCAGAGCAACGGGTTGGTGGAGCGGTTTAATCGTACGCTCACCACCCAGCTGGCCACCCTGGTGTCCCGGCACCAACGGGACTGGGACCGCCACCTCCCCCTTGCGCTCTGGGCGTATAGGACCGCGGTCCAGGAATCCACCAGGTGCACCCCGGCCTCACTCATGCTGGGCCGGGAAATGTGAACCCCGGTGGACCTGGTCTTCGGCCCGCCGCCCGGAGACTGGTCGGCACTGCTGGCTGGTCCGGCAGAAGCGGCACTACGACCTGCGCTGCAGGGGGCCTGCCTTCCAGCCCGGGGACTCGGTTTGGGTGTACAACCCGCGCCGCCGCAAATGCCTCAGCCCTAAGCTGGCGCCGTCGTGGGAGGGGCCCGCTGAGGTACTCTGGGTGGTGGGCGAGGTCTGCTACCGTGTCAGGTTGCGAACACGGGGGAGAGTGGTGGTCCTGCACCGAGACCGCCTGGCCCCCTACCGGGCTCGGGAGGAGGAGCCGTGTGGGGAGGCTCTAGAGGACCAGCCGGGGCTGGAGCCGGCCGATAGTGGGGCGTCCGTGGGTCGCCAGCCGTCACCGTGGCGCAGCGGCTGCTCACGCAGGGTTCCACAGCAGTTAGCCGAGTACGAGTACAGCCTGAGGGGGGTGTTCGACGTCGGCGAGACGCCAGACGCTTCAGGTTTTTAAGGAGTAAGAGTGCAGGGGGTCTAAACCTGCGATCCAGTGTGTTGAAGTATTTCACAACACTACCCCTAGCACATCTGGAAATAAATCCTCATAATGATTATTGCCCTGGGCATGTACCAAAAAATCACTGAGCATATATATATATATCACTGTGTTGAAGCTAGAGACACAGAATAAGTGCAAACACATCCTAAATACAGTGTTCCTGCACCTTTGACCTCATCCAGAATGTATCGTTTTTTGAAAGGGATTGCTGTCAGAATGCACAACTGAATCCCAAACAGAATCTCTAGTCAAATATGATCATTTGTGAAACAGGCAAATGAGTCTCTCAGGTGCCCATTACTCATTTTCAGACACAATTATGCAATACTTTCACCATGCGTTGAGCAAAAGTGATTAAAGATACCAGAGGTAAGGTTTAAAAGTGATTCTGAGGTGCAACACATCAGCGATACAGCTAGGCATCTGAAATGCGGGGTTTGAGAGCCCTTCAGGGAACACCGTACCCTAAAGGTACCAAAAGTCCACTAGTATAAGCATTAAGTCACTGTCACCCCTGTTACAATGTGATTGCTACATATCTTCATTTCTTTGGTTTTTAAGGAGTAAGAGTGCAGGGGGTCTAAATCTGCGATCCAGTGTGTTGAAGTATTTCACAACACTACCTGTAGCCCGACTGGAAATAAATCCTCATTCTGATTATTGACTTGGGCATGTACCAATAAATCACTGAGCATATATATATATATATCACTGTGTTGAAGCTAGAGACCTTTATGTAATATTATGATGCTAAAATGTCATTTTCACATATATTAATGTAATAAATGATTGCTTATGCTTTATAAACAAATCTAATTAAAATAAAAGCTTACGTTTTGTATTTATCTTGTACCATAGAACATGATTTGCTTTGTATTTCAAGCCCACAAAGTGTCCAACTGACGCACTACATGATATAAGGAAGATTATCACATGCATATCGGTATTATCTTTCTTATGAAAATGCATTCCTTTCATTACCTTTTACTTTTTAAAATGAACTCAAATTGTGTATAATGTAATAATTTAAGTAGAATAGATTCTAATAATATAATGATCCAGTGTGTTGCACTACTTCACTGCTTCACTGCTCTATGCCGTCTGGAAATAAATCCTCAGACTGCTTACTGCCCTGGGCATGTACCAATAAATTACAGGAGCACATCTATATATCACTGCGATGAAGCAGGAGACACACAATCACTGCAAACACATCCTAAATACAGTGTTCCAGCACCTTTGACCTCATCCAGTACGTATCATTTCTTGAAAGGGATTGCTGTCCGAATGCACATCTGAATCCCAAACAGAATCTCTAGTAAAATACGATCATTTGTGAAACAGGTAAATGACGGTCTCAGGGGCCCATTCCTCATTCTCAAGACATATCTATGCAGTACGTACACCATGCATTGAGCAATAGGGATTAAAGACACCACAGGTAAGGTTAGATGTCATTCTGACTATATTCTAAAATATTGGACTCATATTCTTATGATGGCAGTCACTTATGATAGTGACAGAGACGCTGTGTTGTAAAAGGGCGCTGTCTTTTGGATGAGATGTAAAACAGAGGTCACAGCGAGCTGAAAAACACGTTTTGAAAAGTGTGCTTTTCCTGCCCCAGAATTTAAATGGGGGTGACCAAAGTTGCCCAAACGTGTTTATTTCTGCTGAAAAACCTGTTTTGACAACTTCTGCACAGTGGGGTTAAGGGCTGACTCAGTGGGCTCTAATGAGCCAGGCAGTTACATTGGGATTCCAAGGTTTGAAAAAACACGTTTATTTCGAGCTGAAAAACAAGTTTTGAAAAGTGTGCTTTTCCTACCCCAGAAGTTAAATGGGGGTGACCAAAGTTGCCCAAACATGTTTATTTCTCTGTCACTATGCTGGGGAATTGGGACCCGCACAGACCTCAGGGTGAATGCCCCCCCGCCGGCACCATTAACACCGCTTCCAGCTGGAAGCTTTGTTTTTCCCTGTAGCTCACCCTCATCCGGGTACTGACCTGGCTCACACCTGCTTAGCTTCAGTGATTTTTCAGTTGCGAGTTGCAAGGGGATGCAAGTGATGGAGCCGCTCGCTGCAAAAGCTACTGCATTGGCCAGGAATCGAACCCGAGCCTCCCACGTGGCAGGCAAGAATTCTACCACTGAGCCACCAATGCTCGGTGCCTGGGCTTTCAAAAAAGACGCTTTTTTGGTGCTCTGTGCAAAACGCGTCGACATCTGCTTCCAGTTGCAAAATGCCATTCGCGGACACTGAAGAACTTATTTCCAAGGCAGCGGGTACAAGCGATTGGGTGTTTTAAAACCACCAGGAACAGCAAAGAGGCGCGCTTCTTTGCTTGCGCCAGAACACACCGACTGGAGGCGGACAACGTAGTCGGCAGGATTCGAACCTGCGTGGGGAGACCCCAATGGATTTCTAGTCCATCGCCTTAACCACTCGGCCACGACTACAGCAAGCCCTGCTGCCGCTGCGTTCTTGCTACAATCTTACCTGGATCGCGAGGCGCCGGCGGAAGCCTATTTCAAAGTCGTTCTCCGTTTCAAAAAAACATTTCCAAAATACAAGCCTTGCAGACAGACACACCTCAGAGGACTTAAGGGTGGCTTCATGTCGGAATGATAAAGTCTCCCCGTCCGGACAAGAAAATGCCACTTTGTTACACACAAAAAAAGACTTTCAGAGGCTTCCCGGATGTTTCCACCAGATTAAAATATTCACCGATGCAATGTCCATTCTGGAAGTCTGGTTGAAGCGGTTGAAGCGGTTTAGTCGGGATTTGTTCACCATCTCTGTTGCGCGTGAGTTTTATTTTCAGGTCTACGCCATTCAGTAGTCCCAGTGGGCAAAAGACGTATAATATACGTCTATTAAACGCATACCTTAGACGTCTAAAAGTGGTCTACAATTCGTCTAGAATGAAATTCTAATATACGTCTAAAGTTATACGTCAATTATACGTCTATGTTTAGACGTTCATTATACATAAATGGTTGGAGTTCTATTATACGGATAAATTTAGAGGACTATTATACATATATGGTTGGAGTTCCGGATAACTTTAGAGGTCTATTATACGGATAACTTTAGAGGACTATTATACGTATATGGTTCGAGGTCTATTATACGGATAACATTAGAGGTCTATTATACGTATATGGGTAGAGGTCTATTATACATCAAAGATAGATTTTATAGGCGTAGAAACAAGTAAACCAAGCCAATGATTAGGTTTAGAAATGTATTCTGAAAATACACATTCACACCTGAAACATATGTATTTCAAATTATACATGGTATACAATCAATCAACAATCAACATATGGGCAATAATCATAAAAAACACAACTAGTCTTAAACTTCAGCTACAAATTCTGGTAACATGGCAATATACAGTATAGTAATGACAAACACAAAACTAATTACTTTAACACACTAACTCAAAACCACATTTTGATTCAAATATACATTTTAAAATGTACAACTTCTATATTTCCAAGAAAAAAAAATATTTCAATGGAAGTTAAGACAATTTTTGTCCACTATTTGCAAACCCTGTCTAATTGTCCTAATAGTTAGAACCAAAAACCTATTATTTTCAGTGTCCAGATCTCCTGGCCCCCTGCCTTGCATATGCATTCTTCAAGTAACACATTGCGTGCTCCTTTATTTCTTTTTCTGTTGATGTAGGGTGGGACTTCAGCACCGCAGCTAGGAGAAAATTGTATAATATTACTTCCCAAATAAATGATGATTAATATCTTCTTTAGTATAATCTAAAAAATGAACGGTTTACTAAGCTCAAAGCTGAAATAAATGTATAAAATTTGGCTTGCATCATAGCAGTTGAGCAATAAAGTCTGTCCTAATTAAAGAGTACCCAAAGTTTGAAAGTACAACATAGAATAAGAATAAGAGAAACGGCAAAACGATTTTGTGTCATCTTCCCCATTCACACTATTTTATGTGCCATTTTTTGCTTATTCACATACTATTTTAATCAAAATAATATTAAGAAAGATCTGTATGTATTCAGATAGTATTATTATTGTTCATACTTACTCGTCAAAAGAGGATTGCTGAGATATTTGCAGATATACTTCTACGTTTGAAAAACGTGTCCAAAATGGTGACCAACGAATACTAGCAATGCATTGTGGTATATAACCGGAAAATATGCTGGGTTCGATATTTTCTCAACGTATGCGTTTATTAATGTTGTCGATATTATGGTTGAAATTTAACATTGATAATACATCGCGGCTATGTGCCCCCTGCTATGAGCTGATGTGCAATTTTAACGCATGCAGTTAGTAAGGATCGGTCACTGTTGTATAGTATTATATATAATGACATTATGGAATAGGATGGGGACAGGCCTGGCATCACGGGGGGAGGGGGGAATGTCGCCCCTTCAGTTTTGGGCAAAAAGATTTACCTAACTTAATTTGCGCCCTAAAAAAATAGTTGTACTTTGTCAATGGTCAGACAACACTAAATGACAGGAACAGTCACTCAGTCTGTTTGATGGGCAGGAGGGCTATCCGTCCAGGAACTGCACATATCAGTGTCGTTATTGAGTGTCAACATTACGATCCTGTTTGCTCAGGTGGACCGATTCCTTGCAGTAGTTTATCATTATACTTAAAATCGTTATATAACTAGGACTAGTTATAGCAGTCTGTGCTTTCTGTTGGTTTTACAACATTTTTTTCTTAACGATTCAGAACATCCATGTAGCTGCAAAAATGAACGCTTATGGTACTTTTCGCTCCAGGCAATACAAACTGTGAGAGTGACGAAAAATGTGAAACTGAACTTCATCGCAAATACCAGATTGCTAGTCGTTATCTTCTATCATGAAGCACTAGTCAATGGCATAGCTGCGAGATTTCATTTGGGTAGCTGCACCGTACAGCTCCGTTTCAACCGAAATATCATCCCCCCCTCAGAATTTCAGACGCCCCCCTACAGATTTTTCCCCGGGCACCGCGCACTGATGGGGGATGGGGTGTCCAGGAAATGGTATCAACTTTTGTCAAGAAAATAAAAATAGAAACTCTATAGGCACTCAAACATTTTACTGTTTTTTTTCAGGCAGGTGGCAAGACCCCCTCAGCAAAACCCTTGTATGCCAAGCTGTGGGCATTGATTCGTCGAATATACGTATATTTACTGCGAAAATATGGCTATACGTATATATACGTCGCCTCGACGTATAATCAACGTCGAATTGCAACCGTAAAATCGACGACATGAATAAACGCATATATAACGTCGAAAACACGTCTAACACAGTGCCTGAGGCTTTTTACTGTATGTATCGTGTGTGCCGCAACTAGGAGTATACGGCACTCTGCACAGTGTACGAAGTAAATTATTTTCGCAGCAATTAATTTACACGTGTATAATAAATATAGTAAATATAATAAATTAATTACTGCGAAAATAATTTACCGTATTTTCGCCGTAAATATACGTATATTCGACGAATCAATGCCCACTTGGGTAGTTTGTCCTGAAAAAACAGGTCTGCATGAATGTGACCCAGGAGCTCCAGTTTTCGACTTTGCGTTGTGTATGGTGCTCTTTTTTGGAACCCCTGATTGGGACCATCCAAAATTGTGGACTCGTGTTGACTGGCTGTGTCTTTGTAAAAGAGCCCTGTTGAATACTGCGTCTTCAGCGTCTCGTCACTGTAGTTCAGGACAGACTCTATAAAGGCTCTGTAAGGATAGCAGTTGTTGCTCTGGCTGATCAATCGGTCTCCTACGGTGATGTCAACCTGGCTGAAGATGGCTGTGATGGGGTAATTCACCAGACTCACACGGGCTGCCGCATCAATGTCCTGACCGTCTGCTTCTGTTATTTTACAGGTCAAATAGAGCAGGGTGTTGTTTAAATCTAAATAATCTTCTCCGTTGCCGGCGACGTAGAACTCCAGAGGTGCGTTTTCTGTTAGGGCTGTGAGGGGTGGAACATCTATGTAAAAGCTTTTCTCGATGCTTGTTTGGGTAGGCGCTAATTGAAATATGTCCAGCTCCGACTTGGCGCATTCTGCAGACCCGCCGTGAACAAAAGCCATATTTAAAATATGTCTCGTTTCATGTCTTGTTGATTGTGGTGTGTCACGCCCTTCTTGGTCGACCTGAAGCTTTTATGAGTTGACTGTCTGCGCTTAGCCGTTCTTTTATCAGGTTTCGGAGGCCCCCGACGGTGAGATGATGACGTCTGTCTTTTTCTCTTGACAACCCTGCGGATGTATGCTAGACCCGAACCTTCCTGCTGATGTGCATCCACCTTAAACATGGCAGCGATTGTAACGTTGCTGACCACGTCTTTGGCGATGTTTTTAGCCGCCGATGCCATGTACAGCTTAGCTTTTTCAAACCCGCGTTTCAGAAAAGGCAGGCTTTTCTAAATAGCACTCTGAAAATACCCCCGATACCCGCGCCGTACTGAACCGGTAGCCCTGAAAATCCTGGTAATCCATAACAGCCTGTTGTTTGTAGTAGTGCGTATACAGAGAAGGATCCCCGTAGCTCTTGATGACCGTCATCCTTTTAGATGTTTGTCGCTTTCACAGGTCTGAAATGCAGCTTGACGATGACCTTTCCAAATGCAAATGACACGTGTTCGTTTTGATCCGTCTTTATTTCAATAGTGATGTTGTTAAAATGGTCGATGCTCACCGGCACGTAATGGGGTTTGTCGTACAATACTGTGACGAATTCACCATCCACGCCTCTAAAGGGCACACAACACAAAATTGGTGCGTAGACGTCGCCTATTAACTGGTGTTCTATGATATCGGTGTATATATACATGGTGTTAAATCTGCCAGTCATATCGACGGGGTGCGGTGATTTTACACCCACGACACCCGACTTGAAACCCAACATCCTCGCCAGGCGGTTATGCACCTGTATAACAATCCGTTTATCACTAACAATCCTTACCGACCGGCTAATGGGGTTGTACTTAAGACTTACAGCCGTTAACTTGGATTTTTCCACAGCCGTTTCATTGCAGTTTCATTTCATGCCAAGAGCTGCTCGATGTTGCTGTAGTACCCTCTCGGTAAGATACAGGTCCATATAGTCTTGAGCTCATCACTGACGAACAGAAAAACTTTGTCTTCATCAAAAGTGTGTAGTGTATGTGGATAGTGCAGCTCGACCAGGCCCACTTCCCAGCTCCCGTCCAGGGCAATCGCCTTTGCCAGATGCTCTGTGAAGCACGCATTGGTGTTCTTTGGAAACATCTTTGAGGATGAATTACTGGTGGCATTTTTCACCACCTCTATATGTCTCGGAGCTCGGAAGCCTTTACCCAACTATTGAATTTATCGCTCCAGCCGCGCCACTTTACCAAAAGCTGTTTGTTTTTGCCACGACCCCTGGCTGCTAAAATCGTTTGGATGCGGTAGACGTTCTCAACATCAGGGTTTATCTTCTGTAGCTCTTCTGCATAGAAGGAGCCCTTAATATCGTCGCCTGCGTAGTCCTGCAGTTTGTAATAGGGTCTCAGAGCCGAGGTCCGCTCTTTGACAATGAAAATGCGCCGGCTTGTGCAGAGTATAAGCAGCCTGGCCGGACAACCACTCGGCCACCCGGCCGCGGCTGGCGCTGCTCACACCCCGGGATCTCGCGGCCCTCACCAGACTCCCCGCGCCGACGTAACTACCGGATTCCCTAGGTTTATAATAGAGCGCACTCAACCCCGCTGCAGACATGGTCCCCTTCCAAACCAATACACACTTTCACACACCTAAAGCGAGGGATGTGCCACCATGGGGCTTTGGGACCTTGAGGCTCCGGACCGACCGGCCGGGGGGGAAGACGGGAGTTCCGACCCTTAACGACACACCATTGGCTCCTGAGTCAATAGAGTCATGATGTTTATGGCTGACATCATTTCACATTGGTGAATTTTAAGCTAAGAAATAAAAACATTTACAATGAAGATACCATTGCTTAATTTTAAATGCCTTTAAAAAATAAATACCTCCTGAGAATAATTTGCCACTCCCAGATCCTTGGTAAGGTACTGTTTGAATCCAATCAGGAGAGGAGCATCCAGGGAGTGCTTTCTATAGAGTCCAGCTTGAGCCACTCTCTTCCGGAGAGCCTGCTGATACTTTTTAACTACTCAGGGCCTGTAAGGATATAAAACACCGGTTTAAACATTTTATACCTATAAGACAAATAAGAATTTTAGTAAAAAATAGATACATCTGAAAAATAAAAAGTCTTACTGCTGATAGAATTCTTCAGAGCTCACATCTTCCCCTTCCTTATCCGCTTCTGTTTCAGTTTCTAGAGCAGCCTCTGGCATCTCTTCCTCCTGGACAGCGGCCTCTTGTTCAGGGCCGCTGGAATGCAGGTAGATTCTTTTCAACATGCTTTTACATAATATGTTGTAACAATGATTTCAAAAAGAAACTACAGAAGCCTTACAGATTAAAAATATCTCACCTTGCCAATGTGTCTTCAGGCTTCCCATGTACAAAAAGGCCCAAGGACTCTAGCAGTCTTAAAACCACTATCCTGTTTGCCTCACCAGACACGATCTCTATTCTGTGGTAATCCACGATGACCCCGTTCTTCAGGTGATTCATCATGTCCTCCCTCGCCTGTTGAGAGGCCATCCTGATCTCTTCTGCCGTGGCGTGCTTCATACACGCCCTCTTCAAGTGAGCAGGAAGCTGATCAAAAGTATTCAGGCACATCTTGCACACCAGAGGAATCCTCGCGGGTTTCCTTTGAAAATAAATAATACCATCTGTGTATAGAAACAAGCTAAGACTGATTTCTTAAATTATCCTTAATTTTCTCTCTCATAGTTTGAGCATAATGATTTTATTGCATTTATATAAGAATTGCTCATTGCTCCAAAATAAATAATGGTTTCATAAAAAAGTCAACACTTACTTGGTCTCAGTCACAGACTTTCCAATAGAAGCCATTGTGGAGTTCAGCAACTGCAGGTCCTAGAAGTGGGAAAGGAATTTTAAAAGAGAAATTGAATTACAATACAGAAGGAATGGCTGAGGGATCACTGAAATATATATATACACAATTTCCAAAGACTGAGTCCATATAGAAACAACTACCTTTCATTTTCAGTATAAGAAAAAAAAACATTATCTTCCAAAGCATCATAAAATTGTCCCTTCTTCCAGACCCTACTTCTCTCTTGTAGTAGTACAGCAGACCTTTCCAGGTGAGCAGATCACAGAGTCCGAAATGAGCTTCCTCCATCAAGCAAAGTACCTGAGCATGACTCTGTCTTCATAAAAGCGTCCCTGTAATAAAGAAATTAAATCCGAAATCAAGAGGGCAGTTGCCTACTGAAATACAAGAAGTCATCAATTTTAACCTAGCAACACATTAAAGGCTGCATCTATACAAGTACGATTCTAGAAATGCTCACCAGATTACGTTTTAAGAAGGAACTGCGCCTCAGGTTCCGCCGAGATCTTAACTCGGATGGCAGGATTCAGAGTCCGGAGTGCGGACTGATGGCGCACGGAGGGTCCACATACTGTGGATCCCTCAGTGATCTTCCGCGTATTCAAACCGCCAGCGTGTGACTCCCCCGTCCCCGTGACCTCATTGCTCTGCTCTCTCCTCTGTGCAGCCGAGCCCGACGCACGGTAAAGTGAAAAAAAAGATGCCCTCAACGTGAGATTTACTCTGGAGCGAGGATAGATGTTACCTTTTTATCATTGAACAGGATGTATGTGATGTGGCGACTAGGTTCAATTTTGTATCCTCTTTAAAAGATTAAGGACTGGGGTGAGCGTGATTTACCACCCTTTCAGCTAAGAACCCGACTTGCGCACCGTTTAAGCTGCATAGACTCGGTCGATTAACTCGTCTCCGTTAGCAGGGTTAAGGTTAAAGAAAAAAAACATTGCTGACTTCTTTTTTTTTGCTAGCCGCTAGCGCTGATTAGCAAGGTTTGTATTTCATGTTTTGCAAGTTGCATCCATTTTAAGAAAAACAAGTCGCGTTAAAGATTGGAAATGAATACTTGCAAGTCTAGCCGTAGGCGGTTGTCCATAAGGACCAGTTCTGTTTGAGAAGACAGAACAAAGAAAGCACCGCTGAGATTTGAACCCAGGATCTCCTGTTTACTAGGCAGGCACTTCAACCAACTAAGCCACGGAGCCCCAGGAGCACTGTCCTTTTGCAGCCACTTGGACACACCACTCAGACACATCTGCATTCGGTGTGTGCTCCGCCTGCTCGCTGAGCAAGTTGCCACATTTACATACAATAGCAACATCGACACCAAGAGAAAGGATGACAAATGGCTTTTATCTGGAACTTTTCATGTCCAAGGAGCTCAATGTGCTTTCTGTGTACAACAGGGCCACTGAACTCCACACTGGCCACTGAACCACAGCAGTGGCTTGCTGGCTTGACATCTCCCAAGGAAAATGTTGAAATCGCATGTGGAACAGGAAAATGACCCTCGAGTACGAGGGAAAAAAAAGAAAAAGATCATCTGGAGCGCGCCAACCCATGTCCGGACAGCCCAGTTTCGTCGACAAGGTGGCTGAGTGGTTAAGGCGATGGACTGCTAATCCATTGTGCTCTGCAGGCATGGGTTCCCATTCTCATCGCTCTCCATGTCTGACACGTGTGCCTGTTCGATGTTGGCCCTCCTGTCGTTTGCTCCGGTGCTAGAGCTGTAAATTTTCTAGCGGTGGCTGAACATGGTATAGTAGGCCAACGTCGGTATCGAGCAGTGACAGTAACAGTACTTACTGCGCCCCATAAGAAATCGTTTGTCCCTGTTCAAAAGAGATTGTGCGATGTCCTGTGGGGTTTGCAAAGCAAACCTTTGACAGTTTGAAAAGAGGAATTTATTCTGCTTCCTGTGCGTGCAGTAGTTACAAAGTTGAACGTCTTTACACGATCTGCTGAAGTTTTCAGTGGGCGGGCTTTGTCAGATGGCTTGGAAAAATGCAGTGTTTCGGCTCGGGAAACATCATGAGCAGTGTCCTGCATGTTTTCTGTGTATAGCTGTCTTTTAACGCATACAGAATTCATTCGAAATCATTGATTTCTCCAATTAACAAGGGTCCCTTTTTGAACCTGCCAGAAGCATTCTTTCAATGTAACAGATTTACTCCGGGGAAAGGCAGCATGACATTGAGAGTAGCTCAAGCTTTCAGCACCTGTATCGGACTGCGTGCATGCAGACACCGCTCAGAATCCCCTGTAAGATTCTCCTTCAATTCCGTTTTGCAGTGCTTTAGCTCTTTCAAAAGGCTTCGCTTTGCTAGTCACAATCCAAGGCTCATGACAGCATTTAAAACCAATCGCCACTGCGTCGGCCGGGAATCGAACCCGGGTCAACTGCTTGGAAGGCAGCTATGCTCACCACTATACCACCAACGCACGCTCACAGGAGCCCTGCAGGACACCACCAGAGAATGCTCACGATTTCGGAAGCTGTCTCCGGGACGTGCTGATTCCACACATCCTGAATAAATCATGATATTGTTAGTTGCTGTAGCTAGACGTTCAAATGAGTTTCATGGCCAGATGGACTGTTTCTTCCAGCGGTATAGTATTGCAGTGAGACAGCACGATGCCTGCAAGACTATGTCACGCTAAACGCCACAGATTGTGTTTGTCCGTTCGTGTCAGTCGTCCTGCAGCCACGGGAAGTGGGACACAAACATGCTGCAATGCTTTCAAGACGTTAGGATTTGTTTGTGTAACATCCGAGAAGAGTACTTGTGGCTTGAATGTGAACTGTACGTGCCCGCCCCCTTTCCTCAGTAGTGCATGAGTTCCTCCCGGCATGCCCTTCGTCATTGTTCTGTCATCTTGTATTTAAAGGGTTGTATTTCTGCTGCTGAAAATAAGCAACGGTTTTCTCACAACTCCCTTTGTTCCCAACGGAGCCCTTCTCTGTCATGAAATTCTTCAAAACCTCAAGCTAGAAGAAGAAGAAGACGACAAATATGAAGCGTTACCGCAAGGACATGCCATGAGACGATCGATAACGATTTCCATAGGATCCCCGCGGTTGCCTGGCAACCGTCAGCTTTGCGCAGTGGCAGTATCGTAGCCTGTGAGGTTTAGCCAAGGTGCGATTATTGCTAGTTGAAAACTTTTCCCAATACCCCGCTTCCGCCGGTTTGAAATACAATCGGCGAAAGCGATTTTTGACAGTCTCGTCAGAGACTGAGCAAGGTGTTTAAAGACAGATTTGGTCATGGTGACATCATGGTAGAAAGAAACGAGCTTGTTACGTCTCAACAGAAACGCTCTTTAGCTCTTTCAGCGTTATGCAGAGAACAGCGTCTGTCGAGATCACTTTTGAGTCAGCGCGAAACGCTGTGTGCTGTCAGTTTGATTTCATATTGCTCGTAGCGGCGCCCGGCTTTTGTCTGTCAAACGTTAGGTTGCACTTCTTCATGCTACATCGTCGGCATGAATGGAGCTTTTTAAACGTCTGTACTTACTGCGCCCCATAAGAAATCGTTTCCCTGTAGCTCACCCTCATCCGGGTACTGACCTGGCTCACACCTGCTTAGCTTCAGTGGGTTTTCAGTTGCGAGTTGCAAGGGGATGCAAGTGATGGAGCCGCTCGCTGCAAAAGCCACTGTATTGGCCGGGAATCGAACCCGAGCCTCCCGCGTGGCAGGCGAAAATTCTACCACTGAACCACCAATGCTCAATACCCGGGCCTTCAAAAAAGACGCTTTTTTGGTGCTCTGTGCAAAACGCGTTGACATCTGCTTCCAGCTGCAAAATGCCATTCGCGGACGCTGAAGAACTTATTTCCAAGGCAGCGGGTACAAGCGATTGGGTGTTTTAAAACCACCAGGAACAGCAAAGAGGCGCGCTTCTTTGCTTGCGCCGAAACACACCGACTGGAGGCGGACAACGTAGTCGGCAGGATTCGAACCTGCGCGGGGAGACCCCAATGGATTTCTAGTCCATCGCCTTAACCAACCGGCCATGACTACAGAAAGCCCCACCGCCGCTGCATTCTTGCTACAATCTTACCTGGATCGCGAGGCGCTGGCAGAAGCCTATTTCAAAGTCGTTCTCCGTTTCAAAAAAACATTTCCAAAATACAAGCCTTGCAGACAGACAAGCCTCAGAGGACTTAAGGGTGGCTTCATGTCGGAATGATAAAGTCTCCCCGTCCGGACATGAAAATGCCACTTTGTTACACACAAAAAAAGAATCAACAACAGAGAAATGCCCACAAGCATTTGAAAAGCCGCACCACGTCGCACTTGAAATAGCTCTTACGTTAGTGATAGACGCAGGAATCACCTTTCTATTTACGCTCTTACCAACGCGATGGAAAGCAAAACAAAGCAAAGCAGAGCAAAACAAAACGAACAAACAAAAACCCTCACGTCCCGCACTTGCATATAACGTCGTTACGTGCCCAAGCGGTATTGTACGTCATCCTAGCACTGCACCCCGGGGCGTACGGTATATGGGAACGAGCACACGCCAGGAATCGTCTCGAATCACTCCCTACAGCTGTAAGGCGCCTTGAAGCATGCACCCCCAACATTCTTTTTTGCGCATCTGTGAAAGGTAAACTCTTGAGCAAACTCTGAACCAGCTCAAAGGAAACTAATCTGATTAGATGTTACTTTGAGTCATCATTTAAGGGACCCTTGTTAATTGGAGAAATCAAGGATTTCGAATGAGTTCTGTGTGCGTTAAAAGACAGCTATACACAGAAAACATGCAGGACACTGCTCATGATGTTTCCCGAGCCGAAACACAGTGCGTTTTCCCAAGCCATCTGACAAAGCCCACCCACTGAAAACTGTAGCAGATCGTGTGAAGACGTTCAACTTTGTAACTACTGCACGTTCAGGAAGAAGAATAAATTCCTCTTTTCAAACTGTCAAAGGTTTGCTTTGCGAATGGTGCAGGACATCGCACAATCTCTTTTGAACGGGGACAAACGATTTCTTATGGGGCGCAGTAAGTACAGACGTTTAAAAAGCTCCACTCATGCCAATGATGCAGCATGAAGAAGCGCAACCTAAAGTTTGCATTCCTAGCACTGTTGCAACCTAGCACTATTGCATTCCCTGCATCAGTAGCTAAAAGAATATCATTTACGACTCATGTTAATGCAGTTTCAGAAACCAGACTGAAATTTCTCAAGTATATTATTTGAATCCAGATACGATTGACATTGGGCAACAACTATTCTCTCAAGACTTTTAGATTGAAATGGGACCTTTGAGACAGGCCTGTAGTTGTTAAGAACTTGTGGATCCAAATTTGACTTCTTAAGGAGCGGTCTAACAACCGCTACCTTAAATTGATCAGGTACAACGCCTGACGCAAGCGATGCATTCATCATACTAATTATAGGTCCTGCCAGTCCTTCAAGGGAATCTTTGACTAGCTGAGTGGGGATGGGATCTAGCGAACAGGTGGTTGACTTTGTCTTACGTCTGTGTTCATGAGTCCACCATAAGAAGAAATCTGAACTGGAGTGGTGATCATGCGAGGTCACCACGGAGGAAACCACTGCTCTCCCCCCCAAAAAAACCACCCTGCCCCTCTCAAGTTTGCTAAAGACCACATGGATGTTCCACAGCAACTCCTGGAACAATGTTCTGTGGACAGACGTGACAAAGGTTGAACTTGTTGGTAAATGTGCACAGCGTTATGTTTGGAGATAACAAAACACTGCATACCAACTCCAAAACCTCATCCCACCTGGGAAGCATGGCGGAGGCTGTATGGCTTGCAATCATCGAGAATCACCCAGGCTCACCCAGCATCTCCTGTTTACTAGGCAGGCGCTTTAACCAACTAAGCCACGGTGCCCCAGGAGTGCCGTCCTTTTGCAGCCACTTGGACACACCACTCAGACACATCTGCATTCGGTGTGTGCTCCGCCTGCTCGCTGAGCAAGTTGCCACCTTTACATACAATAGCAACATCGACACCAAGAGAAAGGATGACAAATGGCTTTTATCTGGAACTTTTCATGTCCAAGGAGCTCAATGTGCTTTCTGTGTACAACAGGGCCACTGAACTCCACACTGGCCACTGAAGCACAGCAGTGGCTTGCTGGCTTGACATCTCCCAAGGAATATGTTGAAATCGCATGTGGAACAGGAAAATGACCCTCGAGTACGAGGGAAAAAAAAGAAAAAGATCATCTGGAGCGCGCCAACTCATGTCCGGACAGCCCAGTTTCCTTGACGAGGCGATGGCAATGGACTGTTAATCCACTGTGCTTTGCACGCATGAGTTCGAATCCCATCCTAGTCGCTCTCCATGTCTGACACGTGTGCCCGTTCGACATTGGCCCTCCTGTCGTTTGCTCCGGTACTAGAGCCGAACATTTTCTAGCGGTGGCTGAACATGGTATCGAGCGTAGGCTAACGTCGGTATCGAGCAGTAACAGTATTTACGTTCCGCTGCTGCCAAGTGGCTCTGGGTTGAGATTGCGTTTTCACTTACTTGCAACGCAAACGGAGAAATCGATTTTTGACAGTCTTTCGAGAGACTGCGCTAGGTGTTTAGGCATAGACTTTGTCAGTTCCCCCTGGGATGATGGCCTCTCAAATAGTTTGTGATTCCTCTAGACGTTTATACAGTAGAAGCCTGCTTCGTGGCTTAAATCCAAGCTAAGGAAACGAGTTAGCGGTCTGTTACGACCCCAAGTGTCTAGGGGTAAAGGGGTGTATCATTTAGGATAATTCTTTTGGAAGCAGGGGGATTCTGGTGAGGGACTAGGAAGCGTGATAAGGGTAAGGAACTAGAGTGGTGCCAAAGAAAAGAAAATAAACAAAATGGAGCTGGCTAGGACAGTGAGGGAAAGCTAATCTGACTACAAAAGAAACCCCGAAACACACGGTCTTCGGCGTCTTCAACACCCTAGCTAACCTGCACTGACTACCCAAAACCATACAAGACAAATGGCACTCACCCGTACTAAACTAGCGTACTAATACAAAGTCAACTAAGTGTGTAAAGTGTACCCAACAACCTAAACTAACCTTATATACAAAAGTTCACACAAAAACACAAGTGAACCAGGAATACAAATAAGGGAAAACAAGAGTAATAAACAGGAGCAGGGTACAAAAGATCACAAAAGTTGAACATGTAACACTGGGGCAAGGGAATGACAAAACAAGGAAGAACACACAAACAAATGAAAGTACAAAGAAACTAATGTAAACCAACAAAACAACAAAGCCGAAGCTGTACGAAAATACACAAACACAAAGCAAAACAAACCAACAAACGAAGCCGAAGCAATAACAAGAAGCAAAGCGAAGCAAAGCGAAAACCAAAACCGAACGGGACCGAATTCAAACGAAAGGCCTCTTCTTTCTGAAAGCCTCCATGTTATATAGTGAATAAGATGTGTTCTGATTGGCTGAGGGCTGTTTGATGATGACATCATATTGAAACAGTGGTGTGATGGTTGGCCAATGGGGAAGGGAGAACAATCAAGGGTCAACAGTGTGGACATAACAGAAAAAACACACACAGAACACTCTCTGGGACGTAACACCCCCACCCATAAAAACAAACATCTAATGTTTGGACAATGAAGACAAAACCAATCAAACAATATGCTATACTCTACCCCCAGCCAGGTCATTTCCAAGAATAAGAGTTACCCCTTTAACAGGTAGCGAAGGACGTACCCCAACTCTAACAAATCCAGTTACTAAACCACATTGTAGATGTACACAGTGTAAAGGCACTTTCATAAAACCCATTTCGATGCCTTGAACTAATACACTCGAACCACAGAAAGATTTATCAGATAAAGGCAGTGCATCCACAACAATAAATGACTGGGCTGCTCCAGTATCTCTTAATATTTTAATTGTTTTCTGGTCTTCTGGTTTACCTGTTAGCGAAACGAATCCTTCCATAATAAATGGTTCATAACTAGGGTCAGGGAGACTGTTTTCACTAGACAAAGGAATAGCAGAACGGGAAACAGTCTTAACAAACCCAGCACTCTTAGGTTGTTGCTGTTGCTGCTGCTTACGTTTTAGGGCCAAACAATCTGCAATTATATGACCTCTCTTGTGACAATAAAAACATTCACGCTCCTCTTTAGAACGTGAGGAACTAGTTTTTACTGGGGGAGACTGAGACTGGGAACTTAGAGTAGACAAAGTCTTCTCCGCACGCACAGACATGAAAACATTCTTATGAGTGAGCACGAACTCATCTGCCAAAACAGCGGCTTGCGATAAAGTAGTTACTTTTTGCTCATTCAAATACACAACAATGCGTTCAGGCAAACAGTTCTTAAATTCCTCTAAGAGCATTAACTCACACAATGAGTTAAAGTCACTCACTTTACTGGCTACAACCCATTTATCAAAGAGAGTGCCCTTCTCTCTAGCAAATTCAACAAATGTCTGGTCTGACACTTTACGATGATTTCTGAAGCGTTGTCTATAAGCCTCAGGAACTAATTCATAAGCCCGTAAGATAGCAGCTTTCACAGTATTGTAATTCAAACTTTCTTCTAAAGAAAGTGTAGAACAAACTTCCTGAGCTTTGCCCACTAATCTACACTGCAAAAGCAGTGACCAAACCTCCTTAGGCCAACGAAGTGATGTGGCAATTCGCTCGAATGCACCAAAGTACGAATCAACTTCCGTCTCCCTAAACAGAGGAACTAAAGCAATGTGCTTACTTACATCAAAGGTGGTAGAGAGTGGATCTTGCAAAGGAGACACGCTAGAGGCCTCGGAGTGGGTCGGCTGCACAGCAGGAGCATTCTTTCGTGCTTCTAGCTCAAGCTGTCGGAGCTTAACCTCTTTCTCCGCCTCGATCTCCATCTTACGAATTGCAAGGCGCAATTCAAATTCTGCCTGGCGTACTTGGGCTTTTTCCTGCGCCTCCATGTGCAAGCGGGCCAAATGAACTTTCAGACGAGTATTGCTTTTTGACCCGGTGGAGACCGGAGAGAACGGTTCAAAGGGAGGCAAGGTGGCCTTGACCTCAGCCTCCACTAAGTCTTCAGCCACCCCCTGCACCTCGTCCTGTTCTTCCACCACCATAGCAGGTTTAGCACCAGCCCCAGGAGAACCGGCGTACCTGCTCGTTAATGCAATGACCTCTAACTCTACCAACCTATCCATCACAGCTCTCTTGACGTCCCTTTTAAGAGCTTGCGTCGAAACCTGAATCTGGAAGTAATCAGCAATTTGGAGCAATTCGTCCTTCCTACACTTATCCAGCTGCTCAAAGGAAGGTTCCTCCACAAACTTTCGCAAATCAAAAGTAGCCATAACTACAGTACCTTGCCAAAACACAATCCACAAATCAAAATCCTGTACCAACACCAAAATTCTGTAACACAAAAAAAAATCCTTAGGACGGGAATTTGATATCCCGGACGACCCCCAATAATGTTACGACCCCAAGTGTCCAGGGGAAAAGGGGTGTAACATTTAGGATAATTCTTTTGGAAGCAGATGGGTTTTGGTGAGGGACTAGGAAGCGTGATAAGGGTAAGGAACTAGAGTGGTGCCAAAGAAAAGAAAATAACAAACAAAATGGAGCTGGCTGGGACAGTGAGGGAAAGCTAATCCGACAACAAAAGAAAACCAGAAACACACGGTCTTCTGCGTCTTCAACACCCTAGTTAACCTGCACTGACTACCCAAAACCATACAAGACAAATGGCACTCACCCGTACTAAACTAGTGTACTAATACAAAATTAACTAAGTGTGTAAGTGTACCCAACAACCTAAACTAACCTTATATACAAAAGTTCACACAAAAACACAAGTGAACCAGGAATAGAAATAAGGAAAAACAAGAGTAATCAACAGGACAGGGTACAAAAGAACACATAAGTTGAACATGTAACACTTGGGCAAGGTAAAGACAAATCAAGGATGAACACACAAACAAACGAAAGTACAAAGAAACTAACGTAAAACCAACAAAACAACAAAGCCGAAGCTATACGAAAATACACAAAAACAAAGCAAAACAAACCAACAAACGAAGCCGAAGCAATAACAAGAAGCGAAGCGAAGCGAAGCGAAGCGAAAACCAAAACCGAACGGGACCGAAGTCAAACGAAAGGCCTTTTCTTTCTGAAAGCCTCCATGTTATATAGTGAATAAAATGTGTTCTGATTGGCTGAAGGCTGATTGATGATGACATCATATTGAAACAGTGGTGTGATGGTTGGCCAATGGGGAAGGGCGAACAATCAAGGGTCAGCAGTGTGGACATAACAGAAAAACACACATAACACACACTGGGACGTAACAGTGCCGGCGGGGGGGAGCTCACCCTGAGGTCTGTGCGGGTTCCAATGCCCCAGCATAGTGACGGAGACGCTGTGTTGTAAAAGGGTGCTGTCCTTTGGATGAGATGTAAAACCGAGGTCACAGCGCTCTGTGGTCATTAAAAATGACCACCAAAACCTTTGACAAAAGCTCTTGGTAATTGATGGTCTTCAATAATGCTCCTCCTTTAGGTACATTTTAAATCAGCTGAAAAATGCTGTGAAATGGGGGGGCACTTCAGGCCAGTGTAGGATTTGGGTTACAAGAACCATGAAACTGCATGAGAAAGCCCGTACACTGAATTACACAGCTTTCTATTCAAAGGAGGACAAAAGAAATTCCCTGAGTTCGATTTTTTGCAGCACAGAGAGGACCACTGTCGTGAGGCCGGTTAGCTCAGTGGGTTAGAGCGTGGTGCTAGTGACGCCAAGGTTGTGGGTTCGAGCCCTGTACGGTCCAGGTGAGATGGGTTGTCATGCAACGCTGCTACATAGTGCCAACAGACAATTAAATGACAAAAATGAAGAGAGTTAAAGCAGCTGGAGAGGTTCTCTTACAACTTTTGAGCTGACACAGTTTTGGAAAATGTTTCCTTCACGCTGCACTGTACCACATAATCAGCCAAGAGTCTCCAAAACAAAACAGAATTGACAGTCATATAATGTCCATTAACCCCGGCTTAAAACGCAGCATCATGTCTGCCATCATAAGAATATGAGTCCAATATTTTAGAATATAGTCAGAATGACTTCTAACCTTACCTGTGGTGTCTTTAATCCCTATTGTTCAATGCATGGTGTACGTACTGCATACATGTGTCTTGAGAATGAGGAATGGGCCCCTGAGACAGTCATTTACCTGTTTCACAAATGATCATATTTTACTAGAGATTCTGTATGGGATTCAGATGTGCATTCGGACAGCAATCCCTTTCAAGAAATGATACGTTCTGGATGAGATCAGTGGTGCTGGAACACTGTATTTAGGATGTGTTTGCAGTGATTGTGTGTCCCCTGCTTCAACGCAGTGATATATAGATGTGCTCCTGTAATTTATTGGTACATGCCCAGGGCAGTAAGCAGTCTGAGGATTTATTTCCAGACGGCATAGAGCAGTGAAGCAGTGAAGTAGTGCAACACACTGGATCATTATATTATTAGAATCTATTCTATTTAAATTATTACATTATACACAATTTGAGTTCATTTTAAAAAGTAAAAGGTAATGAAAGGAATGCATTTTCGTAAGAAAGATAATACCGATATGCATGTGATAATCTTCCTTATATCATGTAGTGCGTCATTTGGACACTTTGTGGGCTTGAAATACAAAGAAAATCATGTTCTATGGTACAAGATAAATACAAAACTTAAGCTTTTATTTTAATTAGATTTGTTTATAAAGCATAAGCAATCATTTATTACATTAATATATCTGAAAATAACATTTTAGACTCATATTATTACATACAGGTCTCTAGCTTCAACACAGTGCTATATATATATGCTCAGTGATTTATTGGTACATGCCCAGGGCAACAATCAGAATGAGGATTTATTTCCAGATGGGCTACAGGTAGTGTTGTGAAATACTTCAACACACTGGATCGCAGATTTAGACCCCCTGCACTCTTACTCCTTAAAAACCAAAGAAATGAAGATATGTAGCAATCACATTGTAACAGGGGTGACAGTGACTTAATGCTTATACTAGTGGACTTCTGGTACCTTTAGGGTACGGTGTTCCCTGAAGGGCTCTCAAACCCCACATTTCAGATGCCTAGCTGTATCGCTGATGTGTTGCACCTCAGAATCACTTTTAAACCTTACCTCTGGTATCTTTAATCCCTATTGCTCAACGCATGGTGAAAGTATTGCATAATTGTGTCTGAAAATGAGCAATGGGCACCTGAGAGACTCATTTGCCTGTTTCACAAATGATCATATTTGACTAGAGATTCTGTTTGGGATTCAGTTGTGCATTCTGACAGCAATCCCTTTCAAAAAACGATACATTCTGGATGAGGTCAAAGGTGCAGGAACACTGTATTTAGGATGTGTTTGCAGTTATTCTGTGTCTCTAGCTTCAACACAGTGATATATATATATATGCTCACTGATTTTTTGGTACATCCCCAGGGCAATAATCATTTTGAGGATTTATTTCCAGATGTGCTAGGGGTAGTGTTGTGAAATACTTCAACACACTGGATCGCAGGTATAAACCCCTTGCACTCTTACTCCTTAAAAACCAACAAATGCAGATATGTAGCAATCATATTGTAGCAGACACTCATTTGCCAGTTTCACAAATTATCATATTTTACTAGAGATTCTGTTTGGGATACGGATGTGCATTCTGACAGCAATCTCTTTTAATGATTTTACCTTATCGCAGCTTTGCCCTTCTTGCCTCTTTGGACAATATCTCTATCTTGTGGTCGTTGTTGGTAATTTCTAGACAATATCTCCATCTTGTGGTCGTTGTTGGTAATGTCTTCTCATGCCCTTTTTTATTTCAATTCTCTATTAGTTGATTCTAGAATCTCTACAATAGAGTTGAAAACATCAGTTTTATAGCAGACAATAAGACATTATTTATAGTCCAATTAGAAATTTATTACCCTGTTTTTAACATAATAACAAATTAAAATTGATTAAAACTAAGTTTGGAACACCAGGGAACATAACAAATGATTTTTAGGAAAACCATGAGGTTCTCTGTGTCCGATGCCTGCAAGGGGAGAAAGCTAGAATCCTTTGATTTTTTCAAAATTTGAAAATAAACATCATATAACAACAGCTTTCATTCCTAGGAGTGAAAAACAACCATTTTTGAAGACATAGTAGTTTCTAAAACACTACAATAAGTTAAAAACAACCATTTTATATTACATTATTTTTTGTGAAATTAGTCATTTTTTGCACTATTTTTAATAAAATCTCTAATTAAAAGTGATTAAAATTAAGTTTGGAACAACAAGGAACACAAAAAAAAAATATTTTAAGGAAAAAAATGATGTCTTCTGTGCCAGGTGCCTGCAAGGGGAGAAAGCTAGAATCCTACCCAGGCTCCTGGAGCTCTGTCCTGGCTAAAGGAGGGTGAATCCATCCCCTTCAAAGCTCCATGAAAAAATGATATTTTTAAATTTGAAAAAAAAAACATTATAGAACAACATCTCTTGGTCCACAGAGAGCAACAATCCAACTCTGAACAAAATCCATTGACTGATCCCCGAATCCTGAAGTTTCTTCGCATGATATCAAGCTTGCAACCACTTTCTGGAAAACGAAGAAAAAGGCCAAAAATGAAAAAAAAGTTATCAATTCTAGAGCCTAAGAGGAAAACAAGACAAATGTATATCTCCAAATAATTTTATGTGCTTCAGAAGAGCCCAGGAAAGTTTTTTGCATACATGAAACCACGCCCGTTTGCACGTAAGCAGACATGGTTGCACAAACGACTGCATGAAAGCACGCGTGCATGCAAAGTCATCCTGTTGAGCATTTGAAAAGCCGCACCACGCCACACTTGAAATAGCTCTTACATTAGTGGTAGACACAGGAATCGCCGCAGGAATCAAAATTGAACCTAGTTGCCACATCACATACATCCTGTTCAACGATAAAAAGGTAACATCTATCCTCGCTCCAGAGTAAATCTCACGTTGAGGGCATATTTTTTTCCACTTTACCATGAGTCGGGCTCGGCTGCACAGAGGCGAGAGCAGAGTAATGAGGTCACGGGGACAGGGGAGTCACACGCTGGCGGTTTGAACACACGGAAGATCACTGCGGGATCCACAGTATGTGGACCCTCCGTGCGCCATCAGTCCACAGTCCGGGCTCTGAATCCTGCCATCCGAGTTAAGATCTCGGCGGAACCTGAGGCACAGTTCCTTCTTAAAACGTAATCTGGTGAGCATTTCTAGAATCGTACTTGTATAGATGCAGCCTTTAATGTGTTGCTAGTTTAAAATTGATGACTTCTTGAACTTCAGTAGGCAACTGCCCTCTTGATTTCGGATTTAATTTCTTTATTACAGGGGCGCTTTTATGAAGACAGAGTCATGTTCAGGTACTTTGCTTGATGGAGGAAGCTCATTACGGACTCTGTGATCTGCTCACCTGGAAAGGTCTGCTGTACTACTACAAGAGAGAAGTAGAGTCTGGAAGAAGGGACAATTTTATGATGCTTTGGAAGATAATGTTTTTTTTTCTTTGAAATCGAAATGAATCAGAATATCAGTGCAAAAGACAAACTCTTGGTTTGGTTTAAAAAGATATGGTTTTAAAACAGACAAAATGTAGTAAACAGGTGTTTCTCACTTTTGGAAAAGAATGGACCGGGGGTATTTTACTAGTTGCAGTGCTGATCTCACTGGGTTACAGTCCTGCAGTGTCACACGAGGGCCAGTGGCGCAATGGATAAAGCGTTTGACTACGGTTCAGGAGATTGCAGGTTCGACTGCTGTCTGGCTCAGGTCGTTTTTAAACGCATCGGGCTACTCCCCTAAGTAGTCTGTGCTACTTACTGCATTGTAATCGTACTCAGTAAGAGATTTCCTTCATGTAAATGAACTGCACCTGACAGCTTTAGAAAAACACCTGGGCTCAGTACGGTGCTGAGAGCTCAGCTTTGCTGTTCTAATTAGCATGCACTGCATCGGCTATGACCCGAACTTTTCAATTATTCAGATCAGTAAGTCAACACGTAGTCCACATGAAAGGTAGAAATATTCTCTTGTCTGTCTCTTGTTTGTATAGAACTGAATGTCCCTGACAATGTACTGTTAGTTTTAATTGAAGAACGGCATTTGTGTTCAAATATACCAGACAAGTTTACGTAACTGCTCATGCGACACTCAGTTGTAATTAGTCAAGAAATAAACAACAGCTGCAGGTCGAACAACAGCTGCAGGTTTGATTCAGAACGTATCATATTGCAGCGCCTTTTACTTCCATTGACAAATGATTGAGATTCGAAGAGAGATCCTTCAGACCAGAAAGCAAACCCACGGCTATTTCGGTTTTCTATCTAGGCAACGTTGGTGTCTGCAATAGCATACATGATAGCGTGATGCAATTTCTGTGGCTACATTTGTTGCACGTCATGCACAGTAAGAGTGTTTCTAACACCAAATACAAAGTCAACAATTAGCGATCACGCCTTCTCCTCAGTTAACCCACTGAAACCCTTGCTGTTAACAGTTCTTTACGAGCACCCACATATCGTGTCGGTTCTTTCAGCTTTATTCATTAGGTTTTCAAAGGCATACGTAGAGCACCAGAGGTCCTAACCCAAGATGTGTGGTTATCTGAAGGATTGCTTTCCATGGCAGCGGGTCCAAGCGATTTAGCGTTTTTATAGTACAGGCACAGGGACAAGGTGACGTGCGGCAGACGCCAGAGTAGGCAGGTTTCGAACCTGCGCGGGGAGTCCCCAGCAGATTTCAAGTCCATCGCCTTAACCACTCGGCCACGACAAAAGCGAGCTCACTCCCGCCGCATTCCTCCTATAATCTAACACGGAGTGCGAGGTGGCTGCGGATACGTTTTCAAAGTCGCTCTCCGTTAAAAAAAAATAAATACCTTTGACAAAATACGTGCCGGCAGACAGTCACACCTCAGAGGGTTTAAGGCTGGCTTCACGTTGAAATGATAAAGTCTCCCCGTCCGGATGTCAAAATGCAACTTTGGCAGACAGAAAAAACATCAACAAACCACAAATGTGGTCAAGGATTTTACAAGCTGCACCATACTGCACTTTCAAATGCATTTACATTCCTGTTAGACGCAGGAATTGCCTTTGTTTTGCGCGCTTACGAACGCCATGGAAAACGAAACAAAACAAAAGCCCTCAGCTCCTGCACTTGATTATAATGCCATTTCGTGTCGAAGCAGTAATTTACGCCATCCTACCACTGCAACACGGGGAATAGAGGGAAATGAGCACAAGCTACGAATCGTCTCAATCGCTCCCTAGAGTCGTAAGGCGCATTGAAGGGTGCACCCCCATCATTAATTGTTGCGCCTCTGTGAAAGGAAAGCTCTTGAGCAGTCTTTGAAACAGCTCAGATCAAACACTTGATTGCTTCCATGCGCATCTGGAGCCCATTTCTTATTTTCACTTCACGCCGCCCAAAGCATTTCTAAAACAGGAGATTCGCGTTTAGGAATGCGCCCTGCCCTACAAATAAAACAGGTCTACGGGTCTGAAACCTGCTCCACGGAAAACAGTTCTGTTGCGCTTTTGATCAAAGGGAGATTCGCTGTTCTTACTTTTTGATGACATAACACCCAAAGGGGCTTCTTTGGAGCTGGATTCCAACCAGCATCCTTAAGTTTCTTGGCGGTATCCTTTACAGTCCTCTGTTCGGTCGACAAGGGACCGAAGGGGGCAGCTTTCCTCACACATACAGTGCAATGTACTGTAGTGTTCCCCTTCATTGAATTCGCAGTTCTGCATCAGACCTCTAACTCGTTTCCTTAGCTTGGATTTAAGCCACGAAGCAGGCTTCTTCTGTATAAAGGTCTAGAGGAATCACAAACTATTTGAGAGGCCATCATCCCAGGGGGAACTGACAAAGTCTATCCCTAAACACCTAGCGCAGTCTCTCGAGAGACTGTCAAAAATCTCTTTCTCCATTCGTGCTGCAAGTAAGTGAAAACGTGGTCTCAACCCAGGGCCACTTGGCAGCAGCAGCACGTAAATACTGTTACTGCTCGATACCGACGTTAGCCTACCATACCATGTTTAGTCACCGCTAGGAAATGTAAGGCTCTAGTACCGGAGCAAACGACAGGAGGGCCAACGTTGAACAGGCACACGAGTTAGATATGGAGAGCGACGAGGATGGGATTCAAACCCACACGTGCAGAGCACAATGGATTAGCAGTTCATCGCCTTAACCACTAGGCCACCTCGTCGGCGAAACTGGGCTGTCCGGACATGGGTTGGCTCGCTCCAGATGATCTTTTTCTTTTTTCTCCCTCGTACTCGAGGGTCATTTTCCTGTTCCACATGCGATTTCAACATTTTCCTTGGGAGATGTCAAGCCAGCAAGCCACTGCTGTGGTTCAGTGGCCAGTGTGGAGTTCAGTGGCCCTGTTGTACACAGAAAGCACATTGAGCTCCTTGGACATGAAAAGTTCCAGATAAAAGCCATTTGTCATCCTTTCTCTTGGTGTCGATGTTGCTATTGTATGTAAAGGTGGCAACTTGCTCAGCGAGCAGGCGGAGCACACACCGAATGCAGATGTGTCTGAGTGGTGTGTCCAAGTGGCTGCAAAAGGACAACACTCCCGGGGCGCCGTGGCTTAGTTGGTTAAAGCGCCTGTCTAGTAAACAGGAGATCCTTGGTCCAAATCCCAGCGGTGCCTTTTTTTGTTCTGTCTTCTCGAACAGAACTGGTCATTATGGACAACCGCCTACGGCTAGACTTAATTAAATGCAAGTATTCATTTCCTGTCTTTAACGCGACTTGTTTTTCTTAAAATGGATGCAACTTGCAAAACATGAAATACAAACCTTGCTAATCAGCGCTAGCGGCTGGCAAAAAAAAAGAAGTCAGCAATGTTTTTTTTCTTTAACCTTAACCCTGCTAATGGAGAAGAGTTAAACGACCAAGTCTATGCAGCTTCAACGGTGCGCACGTCGGGTTCTTAGCTGAAAGGGTGGTAAATCACGCTCACCCCAGTCCTTAATCTTTTAAAGAGGATACAAAATTGAACCTAGTCGCCACATCACATACATCCTGATCAATGATAAAAAGGTAACATCTATCCTCGCTCCAGAGTAAATCTCACGTTGATGGCATATTTGTTTTCACTTTACCGTGAATCGGGTTCGGCTGCACAGAGGAGAGAGCAGAGCAATGAGGTCACGGGGACAGGGGAGTCACACGCTGGCGGTTTAAACACGCGGAAGATCACTGAGGGATCCACAGTATATGGACCCTCCGTGCGCCATCAGTCCGCACTCCGGACTCTGAATCCTGCCATCCGAGTTAAGATCTCGGCGGAACCTGAGGCGCAGTTCCTTCTTAAAACGTAATCTGGTGAGCATTTCTAGAATCGTACTTGTATAGATTGTAGCGTGCTCTCTGAAGGCACCAGTTCTGTAGGGTTTGGGCATTAACTGGGACAATTATTAATTGTAGCAGTAAATCATAAAATGATTCTTTGGATGGCCTTAGAATCCAACCATGCGATATAACTCAAACAACGCACACACATAGGTACTAATACACGAGGATACATTTATTAATAAATAGAATATGCATGTAAACCTAACAGATCTTATCAAGAGGGTTATCAGAATACAAAAGGTATATATTCAGTCAGTTACAAAGAGTTACATATATCAAGAGGACATATGTTCAGTATATCATTCATTTAGACCGTTTCGTAAATGAACTTGGTTATAACTTCTACATTGGATACTCAAAACAAGTACATAACTCTTAGGAATTAAATTGGTATCAACTGGTTGGGATGACAATTGAATTCTCGAGCTGTAATGCATTGAAGTTGAATACTCATCCAGTCTCTGGGGATTCAGATCTCCTGCAGACTCAAAGAAGCAGTTGCAGGCTTGTTGCTGTCCAATCCGCGCTGTCTGGCTTGGTGCCAGGTTGTGCTGTGCGGTTTGCGACAGTGCGCTGCTGATGCTCACTGACCGGCTAGTTAGTGTTGGCTTTAACTAGCAAAGTTTATGCACAGGAGAAAAGATGACTGTGGGTCCCAGCAGGTCAGGAAGAGGACCGGTTCGTTCCTGATGAAGCGCTTGTTCTGATTAGTGATTCAGCTGTCCACAGATCCGACCTGTTCACGAGGCTTGCTGCTGATGCTAACCTCGGGTGGATCCTCTGGTTACTCATGGCAACCTCCACTCTCGACTCTTAGAACAGAGGAAAGTACTGGCACTCGGACACACTGGCCGTTCCGTGGTTGTCCGGGCTGAGTCTCAGGATGGTCAGGAGGCGTGCTGTGAGAATGTCCTGCCCTTGGGAGCCTTCTGCTCCTGGGCCGTCCTGCCATGGAATTGTCTTGCACCCCTGGAATTCTCCTTAGAATTCTCCTACTGGAATAGTCCTACTAGTTCTCCTTCTCCAGGCTCTCTGTTGCCTGTTTTTACCTGGAGGAACTTCGGCTTGTCATTGGCTGAAAGTTTAATGGGCATCAGAGTCCCACATGGGTTACATTGCCCTACCAGTCCCTGACTGGTTGATCAAGGTGAGATATGAGTCACCTACTCCTGACACCTAGGAATGCAATCCAGATGTCCATCTGGCACTCCCTAGACAGATAGGCGCCAATGGATGTCCATTGATCATGATAGCCAGGCTTAGCTAAGTGCATCCCCATTTGGGAGCTGTCCCTTATCAAAAGAAAACATCTTTAAATCAGCCTGCATGAATAGTTTCTCTGTGGCTGCACCACAGAGATGAAGAGAGAGATGGGGCCTCATTTGGGAAAGCACAGCAACACTTATTTCTGTCTTATTAACAAGCATTGCCTCTACAAATCCCCCCTTTTTGAAGGCCACGAGGTCCTGAGGCGTTGTTGCCTTCAAAACAAAACAGAGTTAAGTGATGTCCCCTGTCATTAGAACATTAACCTTAAATGTCCACATTTCTCCTCGAGAATTCATACCGGAACCAGCATTGGGAACAAACAGGATTAATAACATCTGGAGTATGTATAAACACGGTAGGAGACATCATCTCAGTCTAGGCATTACAAATCAGGAAGTTCACTGTCAGTATCTGATACCTCTGTAGGCAGATATTTGGGGAAGAAGTAACTTCCTTTCTTTTGACATGCTACCTTTGACTCATTTGTGCTACCCGGAGTACTTCTTGATGTAAGAGTACAGCATTCAGAGTACATTGTCAGTCATGATCCAGCTTCCCATCAGCAGTGTTACAATAACACCGGTTCCTGTTCCCAGCCCCCCTGATGAACCATGAGACCTGTGTTGGGCACCTGCCAGGGTGGTTTGGAGGTTTGTTCCATTAAAGCAAACTAACTACCTGTACCTCCTGAGGGCTTACTGTTTCTTGGATTTCTCTCCAATTCAATAGTGTGGCACCTGAAGGCATCCACGACCTCAAGTTTGGTCTTATGTTGTCTGGTTCCAGACCGTACAGTGTCAAGTTACCATGCTGTACTATGGCCTCCTTGGGGCCAGTAGCATGCAAACCTATCAGAAATAGCAAACACACAACAGTGGCGGCAGCAATCAGTCCTCCCAAAAGTCTTTTCAGGTGGCTGATCCCAGTCATCTCCTTCTGAGTGACTGTTGCCTTTCTAAGTTGGCGCAGCATGTACATGGTCTCTTTCTCAGTATGCCATGTGGCATCTTGGGCACCAACATCCTGGAAATCTGAGGAGATCTGACGCAGCTGCTGATGCTGCTCCTCCATTTCCAGGACATCTGCTTTTTCAATTTGTTCATGCCTGTGCTCTAGGAACCCTGCAGGGGGTGGTGCAGCGGTGGAGCATGCCTGACCCTTGGCTTAGTGGTCATCTGGAGCACCTGAGTGATCTGGGATTGTTACTCCATTCTCACTGTTCAGGTCCACCCTGCACACTTCCTGATTGAGGAATCCCTCTATCGGCATGTTTACAATCGTTCGCTGGGCGTGGGTGTAAGACACCTGCTCGCTCCCCCCTTCCCTCTCTAGGGGTTCAGGGAGCTGCCCCAGCACTGGGATAGCTAGTTCACTGTCTTTGAACTCACCATCACCCACCAGGCCCATGTCAGTGCAGGCGGGGATTCTGACACCCCCCTTTTCCATGTTCTGCACTCACAGTCGGGTGGCTTGCCCATCCAGCTCCAGTGGTTGGTGCTGAACCACTGTTGGTCAGACTCAGACTGACAAACTGAGCTGGTGGCTGTAATAAAACCGGCTCGGCTTTCATTCCCTGTCCCTTCTGGGGGACTGGGTGTATTGGCAACCCTGCCGTTGAGGCAGGAACAATCAGGTCAATCTCACTCACTCAATCTCAATCTCACCTGGTAGTTGTGAGAAATAATGTTACCTGACTGCAGGTTCCCTGGGTCACAGCAGAGGGAATCGGCATCTGGGATCAGGTGTGTCCACAGCGCAGTAGTCTCAGCGTCCAGCTGAACCTCCTGTCTAACCTGTGAATGTTGCACCAGGGGATTTCTTTATTTATGTCTTTATTTAGTGGTTTCATTAGTGACAATGGCTAAACTTTCTTGGAAAAATGTCTTTTATGTAAACCATGTTTGCTATTAATTCATTTAGGACTAGAATATGTTCATTGTCTTCCAATAAAAGAAGGGTTCCTTTCGCCATAGTCGGGTTGACATTAGAAGCTTGCCACGCCCGGACTGTTACACCAACGCATTAGCATGTTAAAGCGATTTTGTTGAGGAGCCTAGCTTTCTTAACTAGTAAGTACTGTACTTCCTTGGTTTTGTAGGGGGGAAGGTGTCTTTCGCTGGAAATCTGGTCCCCTTCTACTGTGAAAATACCTGTGAAACCGGTTTAATCCGTCACAGCCAGCACTCCCGCTGGCCACCCACGTGTTATGCTCTTCATTAATGTCTAAGCCGGAACACATCATTATATCTCATTTTGTATTTCTTTTTAAAAAATCGTTTGCCCAGCCTAACAGTATTGTTGTTATTGTTTTTATCCTGTAAAGCGCTTTGAGGAGCCAGCTTTTAAGGCGCCATATACAATAAAGTTCATTATTATTACTATTGTTAAATTGCTGGACAGAGAGGTGAACATTATTACACGGAAGACAAAGATAGCGATTTATGTGTGGATGCTGCACATTGGTGGGGAGTCCCCATTGCCTGTAAAGCACTTTGAGTGGAGTGTCCAGAAAAGTGCTATATAAATGTAAGCAATTATTATTATGATTATTATTATTATTATTACGTTGCATTGTGCATTGTGTTGCTGTAATACAGTTTTAAATAATTAAAAGTCTAAACAGTATCAGCTTTATTTATGGGTTTTAAATCAATATAAATGTTTATATTGTAATGCCTAGGTGACTATTCATTGTTATTAAAATGACTTAAATTTGATCATGTTGTGATAATTAGAAATATAAATTTGTTTGGTGCGAGTGAAGTTTTATTTAATCTCTGAGCCAGGGAAACATTGTATTTTTTAAAAAAAAATGTTTATTAAAAAAAAAAGTAACGGCTCCAGCAGGATTCAAACACACAACATGTGATTTGGGAGTCAGGAAGCTAACCCACAGCACCACCAGCAAGGTCACACAAAGAGTGTCGAAAAAGCCCTACAAAACATTATGTAACAATTCTTGTGTTGCGGTACATGAGTATAATTATATCGTTATTAATTTCTTTAAATACGCGATTCCATATTATAGTCCCTTTTAATCAAATTCTTGTACCGGAGCTTGTTGACTCCAGTATCACGTTAGTTAAAGACTTCGATGCTTAAAATGTTTAGGGAGAAATGGAATACTGGTGTGTATGTTTTCTTTAAAGTACCGAGACCAGCCATATACTGTATGTTTAAGTTCCAAAATTAATATTGTTTATGGCCTTCACACGTGTTACAGTATGCTCCTATTCTTTTTATGCTCAGGTACTAAGATTTCCCTTCAGTGGTAAAATTCCATATAAATATTCAATGCTTAAACGGGCACAGTAAAGACATTAAATATACATGTACATATACATACTGTATACAGTACAGTTTGCATACAGTAATATGTTTATGTTCCTAAATCAATCTCTTTAATGAGCATGTGAAAGGCATGGTGAATCGGAGATTCTCAAAAATTACTGTACTTTGCATGATTGGAAACAAATGCGTGATTGCGAAATGCTGTGGTGTTACTTTTACAAAGACGGTCAATGAAAAAAAGAATGTGGACCAGGGCACTACTTTGAGTTTACAGCTTGTCCAAGGTCATTCATTATTAATACTATTAGTAATATCTTCGTTAAAGACTTTGATGGCGACAGCTCAAACATGAGAGGTTGAGCTTTATTAGCTCCACCTTGCAGTAATTCCGGATACTATTATTTTTTTGCGGTTTTATAGGAGAATTTACGGTAACTCGTGGTAGACTGCGTAAAGCGCACCGCAAAATAATGTGGTATCGCCCGCTTGTTTTGAATAGCTGCATCTGTACGCCCCGTGTCTCAACGGTAGGACGGAGTCAAATACTGCCTCGATACGTAACAGCGTTATATTAAACCGCAGGACTTGAGGGCTGTTTTGTTTGAATGTTCAAGGCATTGGTAAGAGCGTAGGTCAAGGGCCATTGGTGCATCTCCTGTAACTGGAGTAAAAATGCTATTCAAAGTGCAGTGACTGAAATCGTCGTCCACATGTCTCTGTTGTTGATTGCTTTCTGTCTAAGAACGTTCTGTTTTCATGTCCGAACGGGGAGACTTTATCATTCCAACTTGAAGCCACCCTTAAGTCCTCTGAGGTGTGTGTGTGTGCTTGCACGTATAGCGTAAAAGGTTTCTTAAACGGAGAGCGAACTTGAAAAAAGTTGCCTCCGCCGCCGCCGCCGCCTCGCACTCCCTGTTCGATTGTAGCAAGAAGGCAGCGGCCGCGGCGCTCGCTGTAGTCGTGGCCGAGTGGTTAAGGTGACGGACTTGAAATCCGTTGGGGTCTCCCCGCGCAGGTTCAAATCCTGCCGACTACGGCGTCCTTTGCATTTGGTTGCGTGCGTGCGTGCGTGTAAAAGGACCAGCGCCGTTTCGTTTTCGCTGGGACCTTTAACACTCTAAATCGCCTGGACCTGCAGCCTGTGAAATCGAATCTTCAGCACCCACGAAGGACGCTCTGCAGATAGACACAGATAACGATGCTTTTCTGCAACGAGCTTTCCAGCTGAATTTTCTCGGCAGCTCCGTACTGAACCTTTCTCCATTGCAACATAGCGGAGGCTCGTCACGTCTAAGGCAAGGCTGTGTAGGACCGCATACGCCACAGTGACTTGTACACAGACCACATGAAAGGCAAGCAAAATACACTTTTAAAATTCCAAAGACTCACAAGGTCAGAGGAACAGCGATGACCTGAACAGATCTGTTACAGAAGTCTAGGTTGACCTTTTTAGAGCTGTAATTGCATTTTTGTTTAATAGAAGATCAAATCTACTCGCATGTACCAGCACCTTACAGTTTATTGATGTTAATTCTGTTTAAGTAATAAGATTGCTAACGATGTTGTACTTTAGCCGGTGTTTTTTAGAACAAATTGCTTACACTTTTGTAAGGAATACGCAGTACGTGCCTTTGTCAGTCATTGCTCACCATACCTGTAACTTTCTTATCTAACTCACTTCCTCAAATGGTGAAGGTCCACAAACATAAATGAAAAAAAAAACCCTTGCTGTAGATGAGGTGCACAAAAAAGCAGCCCCTGATAGTGTATAACACATTTATACTATTGCAGAGACACATGTAACATATATATATACATACTGTATATATATATGAAACAGAAATAGAAACAGAAACAGGAATCGCTTACTCACCTGGAGAATCTCTGTAGGAATATCTAGCATTTATCAATGGAAATAAAAGCTGCTTTAATAAAGTGCATGTTCAAACTCAAACCCTCAGCTGCTGTTCTTGTTTGTTTTGGGAAAAATTGCTACTGAGCATCGCATGAGCCGTTACGTACCCTTATCTGTTAGGGAATTTCAAGGGAGGAGTTAGGTCAGAATGGGTAGGCTGCAAAACAACAAGTAAAGATTTATTCCAAGATGAAACGTTGTGGCGGTTTTCTTATCTTTTCAGCATGGACTAAACTTTTACGTGTTCCTTATATGCTATATATGTATATATTAGCACCAATGTCGTTCTTAAAAACTAACATGAAATTGTCAGGGACATTCAGCTATATACAAAGACGAGACAGACAAAGTAATAATTCTATATTAACGTGGCCTACATATTGACGCAATGATCGAACTAACTGACATGTTCTGATTCAGATCCCCTGCAGTTCATGCCAATTAGAACAATAGCAGCGCTGAGTCCTCCCCACCCTACTGAGCACAAATTCAGCTGCTCTCCAGTTCTGTTCTGCATGTTTTTTCATTGCAATTGAGCTCGGAGCTGGAGATGATCTCCATACAGTTCTGTGTTAACTAGCCCGCACTTGCGTGCTAATTTACGGGTTGTGGCAAATGCTTTTCTATAGTTCACATACATGACGGCAACCTGTTACCGAGGAACCTGAGAGGTTTAAAAGCCTCACGAGCCAGGCAGGACTCGAACCTACAATCTTCTGATCCAAAGTCAGACGCGTTATCCATTACGCCACTGGCCCATAGAACATGTGCTTGTACTCCACCACAGAGAGCTCTACACTGCTACCAGTAGTACACTTCCCCATCTAAATTTTCACAGCAAGAAACTTGTGTTTCCTACTATTTTTATCAGGTTTAAAATATCATCTCCTTAAAACAGAAAAAGTGTTGATGTGTCGTGCTGAAATTCCGATTGATTTTGAATTCAAAGAAAAAAGGTTTTCTTCCAAAACACCGTGAAATTGTCACATCTTGCAGACAATAGGTGTATTCCATGTTGAAAAGAGAAGAAAGAAAAACCATGGAACCTTTTACAGGTGTGAGGCTTCTTCAGGTGTGAGAAGACCTCACGGCCGAAACGTTGTGTTTCCTTTCTTCTCTTTTCAGCATGCAATAAACCTATTACTTGTTCCTTTGCAGCCGAGGCATGCTGACATAGCTACCCAGCTGAACATCTTGCAGGCTCTACTTCTCTCCTGTAGAAGTAAAGCAGGGCTTGCTGGGTGAGCTTTTGCTCCGGTATGTTAGGTCACGTGTCATGTTAAATCACTTCTTCTAAACACAACATTTGCTGGTGCTAGCTTTCCCCATGAAAAGAGACATTTCCCTTACAGTACATGACATATCGTTTTTTTTTTCTATCAATAAGTATAGAAATAAAACAAAAGAAAAAATGTTGTCGCCAAAGAATGCACAGCTCTGTCGCCTTGGGGAGGTGTCAAGGGCATTGAGCTCCATGAGAAGTGCCAGATAAATGCCATTTCTCATCATTTCTCTTGGCGTCAGTTCTGCTATTAAATGGGAAAGTGGCAACGGGCTCAGAGATTGTTAAGTGCACACCGAGCGCAGATGTGTCCAAGTGTCTGTAAAAGTGCGGTGCTCCCTAGTGGCTTAAAGTGCCTGCCTAGTAAGCAGGCGATCCTGGGTCTGAATACCAGCTGTGCCTCTCTCCGTGTCTTGTTGTGCCAAATGTATCATTTCAGACAAACATGTACAGCTTTGTTCAGTTTAATGCAAGAATTCATTTCCTTTCTGGAATAACTTGTTTTTGAAGAAATCCATACATTTTGTGAAAGATGAAATCAATTTCTTGGTTGTCAGTGAAAAAATATTGCTGGCTACAAGAAGCGCAAACGATTGTTTTCTTTGACCATAAACCTGCAAATGTAGGGAGCACAAAAGGCTGTCAGTCTCTGTGGAGCAATCGGTTAGTGCATTTGGCTGTTAACTGAAAGGTTGGTGGTTCAAGCTCCTCTGGTATGCGTGTCTCAGTTTTTCCAATGTAAACATCATCACCATCGCTAAAGAAGATGGCGCAGAAGGCTCCACAGCCGAAACGTTGTGCTTCTTTTCTTCTCTTTTCAGCATGGAGTAAATCTTTGCTTTATCCTTTGCAGCCTAAGCATGCTGACGCAGCTACCTTTCTCTTAACGCGCCTCAATCATTATTCACCAAAACGATCAGCAGAATAAGTCGCCTTTGTGGTGATGTCACTCCTCTGCTTCACAAATGTCCTTAGTGACGGGCCATTTCTTTCTGCCATTTTTCCGGAGCGGTTATTGATTGCTCCATCATTTCCCTCTTACTTTCCATCACTAGATTGAAAAAAAAAAACAGAAACAGGCTGACAGGACGACAATCAAATTGCAAAAACTCATCAAAGCACTCGATAGAGTATTTGAATCCACAAGTAGCTACGAGCAACTTTGTCTTGGCTTGCATGAATGTCGGAATATGTCAAAAAGAAAAAGATGGTGGCTTTTTCATATTCGTTCTTTTATTTTTAGCTCGTTGGCTCTTCTGTCCATTGTCCTCCTGCCTGGCTCTTGACCTGTGACTGTCTGAACGCACACAGTAGACTTTCATGCGGGGGATTTGTCCTGAGCCTCTGTGAAAGACCCAACCACCCCCATAAATAACTGCTCTAGAAACACATGAATGCAAAACTAAACCACAGCTTGAAGAGGAGCTTGTCATGACCGCCAGGCAGTTAAGACCAACTCTTAAGCGATCTAATCAGCACCAGCAGGGGGTGATTATTAACAAACGCTGCCGCACGAGTTAACCCACCTGCACACACTCCACCGTGCGGTACACAGTGCTATTTTTACCATCTTTACCTGCTTCCCGCTGCTCTGTATTGAGTCTATTCCTTGAGAGCTCTACCTGGCGTTTTTTCCATTACCTCGTTTATTCTGGATATTGGACTCCCCTTCTGCCTTTTTGACTTTGGACCTCGCCTCTCACCTCGGACTGTTTGCCACCAGTGTTCTCCCTGGATTACGACTTACCTTACGCCTCTTGACCACGAAACAAAGCAAAGCAGAGCAAAACAAAACGAACAAACGAAAACCCTCACGTCCCGCACTTGCATATAACGCAGTTACGTGCCCAAGCGGTATTGTACGTCATCCTAGCACTGCACCCCGGGGCGTACGGTATATGGGAACGAGCACACGCCACCAATCGTCTCGAATCACTCCCTACAGCTGTAAGGCGCCTTGAAGCGTGCACCCCCAACTTTCTTCTTTGCCCATCTGTGAAAGGTAAACTCTTGAGCAAACTCTGAACCAGCTCTAAGGAAACTAACCCGATTAGACGTTACTTTGACTCATCTTTTTACGCTCAGTGCTGGATTGCTCAAACTCCAGCTAGGGTTAGGGTTAGCATTCCCACGCTACTTAGACACTTTGTTTACGCTCAGTGCTGGATTATGGGAACTTCAGGACGAGTGGGTATTTTCTCCTATCTGTCAATTCTGTTTTGTTTTGGAGACTCTTGGCTGCCTATGTTGTACAGTGCAGCGTGAAGGAAACATTTTCCAAAACTGTGTCAGCTCAAAAGTTGTAAGAAAACCTCTCCAGCTGCTTTAACTCTCTTCATTTTTGTCATTTAATGTGACACTCGATGTATAACTGGAGCCTCACATATGCAAATGGTGAGGCTCCAGTTCGACACCACTTTACAGTATATGACAAAAGCATGGCAGACTGTGCCGGACCGGCAGATAACTTCCACTTATTTTTACCATATTAAACATTGGAAATCCTCCCACTTGTATTTGTGACACTTGATTTTGGCTCCACCTAAGACACTCTTAAATCTTCAAACACATTTCTCTTCTCCCGCAACACTCTTGTCTGTCGGCACTATGTGGCAGCGTTGCATGACAACCCCTCTCACCACGGAAAGGAACCTAACAGCTTTGGTAAGAGAGGAGAAAAGGACCTGGCCAGTACGGGGCTCGAACCCGTGACCTTGGCGTTATTAGCACCACGCTCGAACCAACTGAGCTAACCGGCCTCACAACAGTGCTCCTCTCTGTGCTGCAAAAAATCGAACTCAGGGAATTTCTTTTGTCCTCCTTTGAATAGAAAGCCGTGTAATTCAGTGTACGGGCTTTCTCGTGCAGTTTCATGGTTCTTGTAACCCAAATCCTACACTGGCCTGAAGTGCCCCCCCATTTCACAGCATTTTTCAGCTGATTTAAAATGTACCTAAAGGAGAAGCATTATTGAAGACCATCAATTACCAAGAGCTTTTGTCAAAGGTTTTGGTGGTCATTTTGAATGACCACAGAGCGCTGTGACCTCGGTTTTACATCTCATCCAAAAGACAGCGCCCTTTTACAACACAGCATCTCCGTCACTATACTGGGGCATTGGGACCCGCACAGACCTCAGGGTGAGCGCCCCACCGCCGGCACCATTAACACCGCTTCCAGCTGGAAGCTTTGTTTTTCCCTGTAGCTCACCCTCATCTGGGTACTGACCTGGCTCACCTGCTTAGCTTCAGTGGGTTTTTTGAGTTGCGAGTTGCAAGGGGATGCAAGTGATGGAGCCGCTCGCTGCAAAAGCCACTGTATTGGCCGGGAATCGAACCCGAGCCTCCCGCGTGGCAGGCGAGAATTCTACCACTGAACCACCAATGCTCAGTCCCTGGGCCTTCAAAAAAGACGCTTTTTTGGTGCTCTGTGCAAAACGCGTCGACATCTGCTTCCAGCTGCAAAATGCCATTCGCGGACGCTGAAGAACTTATTTCCAAGGCAGCGGGTACAAGCGATTGGGCGTTTTAAAACCACCAGGAACAGCAAAGAGGCGCGCTTCTTTGCTTGCGCCGAAACACACCGACTGGAGGCGGATAACGTAGTCGGCAGGATTCGAACCTGCGCGGGGAGACCCCAATGGATTTCTAGTCCATCACCTTAACCACTCGGCCACGACTACAGCAAGCCCCACTGCCGCTGCGTTCTTGCTACAATCTTACCTGGATCGCGAGGCGCCGGCGGAAGCCTATTTCAAAGTCGTTCTCCGTTTCAAAAAAACATTTCCAAAATACAAGCCTTGCAGACAGACACGCCTCAGAGGACTTAAGGGTGGCTTCATGTCGGAATGATAAAGTCTCCCCGTCCGGACATGAAAATGCCACTTTGTTACACACAAAAAAAGAATCAACAACAGAGAAATGCCCACAAGCATTTGAAAAGCCGCACCACGACGCACTTGAAATAGCTCTTACATTAGTGGTAGACGCAGGAATCGCCTTTTTATTTACGCTCTTACCAACGCGATGGAAAGCAAAACAAAGCAAAGCAGAGCAAAACAAAACGAACAAACGAAAACCTTGCGTATAACGCCGTTACGTGCCCAAGCGGTATTGTACATCATCCTAGCACTGCACCCCGGGGCGTACGGTATATGGGAACGAGCACACGCCACGAATCATCTCGAATCACTCCCTACAGCTGTAAGGCGCCTTGAAGCGTGCACCCCCAACATTCTTCTTTGCGCATGTGTGAAAGGTAAACTCTTGAGCAGACTCTGAACCAGCTCTAAGGAAACTAATCCGATTAGACGTTACTTTGACTCATCTTTTTACGCTCAGTGCTGGATTGCTCAAACTCCAGCTAGGGTTAGGGTTAGCATTCCCACGCTACTTAGACACTTTGTTTACGCTCAGTGCTGGATTTTGGGAACTTCAGGATGAGTGGGAATTTTCTCCTATCTGTCAATTCTGTTTTGTTTTGGAGACTCTTGGCTGCCTATGTTGTACAGTGCAGCGTGAAGGAAACATTTTCCAAAACTGTCAGCTCAAAAGTTGTAAGAAAACCTCTCCAGCTGCTTTAACTCTCTTCATTTTTGTCATTTAATGTGACACTCGATGTATAACTGGAGCCTCACATATGCAAATGGTGAGGCTCCAGTTCGACACCCAGTTCGACACCACTTTACAGTATATGACAAAAGCATGGCAGACTGTGCCGGACCGGCAGATAACTTCCGCTTATTTTTACCATATTAAACATTGGAAATCCTCCCACTTGTATTTGTGACACTTGATTTTGGCTCCACCTAAGACACTCTTAAATCTTCAAACACTTTTCTCTTCTCCCGCAACACTCTTGTCTGTCGGCACTATGTGGCAGCGTTGCATGACAACCCCTCTCACCACGGAAAGGAACCTAACAGCTTTGGTAAGAGAGGAGAAAAGGACCTGGCCAGTACGGGGCTCAAACCCGTGACCTTGGCGTTATTAGCACCACGCTCGTACCAACTGAGCTAACCCGCCTCACGACAGTGCTCCTCTCTGTGCTGCAAAAAATCGAACTCAGGGAATTTCTTTTGTCCTCCTTTGAATAGAAAGCCGTGTAATTCAGTGTACGGGCTTTCTCGTGCAGTTTCATGGTTCTTGTAACCCAAATCCTACACTGGCCTGAAGTGCCCCCCCATTTCACAGCATTTTTCAGCTGATTTAAAATGTACCTAAAGGAGAAGCATTATTGAAGACCATCAATTACCAAGAGCTTTTGTCAAAGGTTTTGGTGGTCATTTTGAATGACCACAGAGCGCTGTGACCTCGGTTTTACATCTCATCCAAAAGACAGCGCCCTTTTACAACACAGCATCTCCGTCACTATACTGGGGCATTGGGACCCGCACAGACCTCAGGGTGAGCGCCCCACTGCCGGCACCATTAACACCGCTTCCAGCTGGAAGCTTTGTTTTTCCCTGTAGCTCACCCTCATCCAGGTACTGACCTGGCTCACACCTGCTTAGCTTCAGTGGGTTTTTTGAGTTGCGAGTTGCAAGGGGATGCAAGTGATGGAGCCGCTCGCTGCAAAAGCCACTGTATTGGCCGGGAATCGAACCCGAGCCTCCCGCGTGGCAGGCGAGAATTCTACCACTGAACCACCAATGCTCAGTCCCTGGGCCTTCAAAAAAGACGCTTTTTTGGTGCTCTGTGCAAAACGCGTCGACATCTGCTTCCAGCTGCAAAATGCCATTCGCGGACGCTGAAGAACTTATTTCCAAGGCAGCGGGTACAAGCGATTGGGCGTTTTAAAACCACCAGGAACAGCAAAGAGGCGCGCTTCTTTGCTTGCGCCGAAACACACCGACTGGAGGCGGATAACGTAGTCGGCAGGATTCGAACCTGCGCGGGGAGACCCCAATGGATTTCTAGTCCATCACCTTAACCACTCGGCCACGACTACAGCAAGCCCCACTGCCGCTGCGTTCTTGCTACAATCTTACCTGGATCGCGAGGCGCCGGCGGAAGCCTATTTCAAAGTCGTTCTCCGTTTCAAAAAAACATTTCCAAAATACAAGCCTTGCAGACAGACACGCCTCAGAGGACTTAAGGGTGGCTTCATGTCGGAATGATAAAGTCTCCCCGTCCGGACATGAAAATGCCACTTTGTTACACACAAAAAAAGAATCAACAACAGAGAAATGCCCACAAGCATTTGAAAAGCCGCACCACGACGCACTTGAAATAGCTCTTACATTAGTGGTAGACGCAGGAATCGCCTTTTTATTTACGCTCTTACCAACGCGATGGAAAGCAAAACAAAGCAAAGCAGAGCAAAACAAAACGAACAAACGAAAACCTTGCGTATAACGCCGTTACGTGCCCAAGCGGTATTGTACATCATCCTAGCACTGCACCCCGGGGCGTACGGTATATGGGAACGAGCACACGCCACGAATCATCTCGAATCACTCCCTACAGCTGTAAGGCGCCTTGAAGCGTGCACCCCCAACATTCTTCTTTGCGCATGTGTGAAAGGTAAACTCTTGAGCAGACTCTGAACCAGCTCTAAGGAAACTAATCCGATTAGACGTTACTTTGACTCATCTTTTTACGCTCAGTGCTGGATTGCTCAAACTCCAGCTAGGGTTAGGGTTAGCATTCCCACGCTACTTAGACACTTTGTTTACGCTCAGTGCTGGATTTTGGGAACTTCAGGATGAGTGGGAATTTTCTCCTATCTGTCAATTCTGTTTTGTTTTGGAGACTCTTGGCTGCCTATGTTGTACAGTGCAGCGTGAAGGAAACATTTTCCAAAACTGTCAGCTCAAAAGTTGTAAGAAAACCTCTCCAGCTGCTTTAACTCTCTTCATTTTTGTCATTTAATGTGACACTCGATGTATAACTGGAGCCTCACATATGCAAATGGTGAGGCTCCAGTTCGACACCCAGTTCGACACCACTTTACAGTATATGACAAAAGCATGGCAGACTGTGCCGGACCGGCAGATAACTTCCGCTTATTTTTACCATATTAAACATTGGAAATCCTCCCACTTGTATTTGTGACACTTGATTTTGGCTCCACCTAAGACACTCTTAAATCTTCAAACACTTTTCTCTTCTCCCGCAACACTCTTGTCTGTCGGCACTATGTGGCAGCGTTGCATGACAACCCCTCTCACCACGGAAAGGAACCTAACAGCTTTGGTAAGAGAGGAGAAAAGGACCTGGCCAGTACGGGGCTCAAACCCGTGACCTTGGCGTTATTAGCACCACGCTCGTACCAACTGAGCTAACCCGCCTCACGACAGTGCTCCTCTCTGTGCTGCAAAAAATCGAACTCAGGGAATTTCTTTTGTCCTCCTTTGAATAGAAAGCCGTGTAATTCAGTGTACGGGCTTTCTCGTGCAGTTTCATGGTTCTTGTAACCCAAATCCTACACTGGCCTGAAGTGCCCCCCCATTTCACAGCATTTTTCAGCTGATTTAAAATGTACCTAAAGGAGAAGCATTATTGAAGACCATCAATTACCAAGAGCTTTTGTCAAAGGTTTTGGTGGTCATTTTGAATGACCACAGAGCGCTGTGACCTCGGTTTTACATCTCATCCAAAAGACAGCGCCCTTTTACAACACAGCATCTCCGTCACTATACTGGGGCATTGGGACCCGCACAGACCTCAGGGTGAGCGCCCCACTGCCGGCACCATTAACACCGCTTCCAGCTGGAAGCTTTGTTTTTCCCTGTAGCTCACCCTCATCCAGGTACTGACCTGGCTCACACCTGCTTAGCTTCAGTGGGTTTTTTGAGTTGCGAGTTGCAAGGGGATGCAAGTGATGGAGCCGCTCGCTGCAAAAGCCACTGTATTGGCCGGGAATCGAACCCGAGCCTCCCGCGTGGCAGGCGAGAATTCTACCACTGAACCACCAATGCTCAGTCCCTGGGCCTTCAAAAAAGACGCTTTTTTGGTGCTCTGTGCAAAACGCGTCGACATCTGCTTCCAGCTGCAAAATGCCATTCGCGGACGCTGAAGAACTTATTTCCAAGGCAGCGGGTACAAGCGATTGGGCGTTTTAAAACCACCAGGAACAGCAAAGAGGCGCGCTTCTTTGCTTGCGCCGAAACACACCGACTGGAGGCGGATAACGTAGTCGGCAGGATTCGAACCTGCGCGGGGAGACCCCAATGGATTTCTAGTCCATCACCTTAACCACTCGGCCACGACTACAGCAAGCCCCACTGCCGCTGCGTTCTTGCTACAATCTTACCTGGATCGCGAGGCGCCGGCGGAAGCCTATTTCAAAGTCGTTCTCCGTTTCAAAAAAACATTTCCAAAATACAAGCCTTGCAGACAGACACGCCTCAGAGGACTTAAGGGTGGCTTCATGTCGGAATGATAAAGTCTCCCCGTCCGGACATGAAAATGCCACTTTGTTACACACAAAAAAAGAATCAACAACAGAGAAATGCCCACAAGCATTTGAAAAGCCGCACCACGACGCACTTGAAATAGCTCTTACATTAGTGGTAGACGCAGGAATCGCCTTTTTATTTACGCTCTTACCAACGCGATGGAAAGCAAAACAAAGCAAAGCAGAGCAAAACAAAACGAACAAACGAAAACCTTGCGTATAACGCCGTTACGTGCCCAAGCGGTATTGTACATCATCCTAGCACTGCACCCCGGGGCGTACGGTATATGGGAACGAGCACACGCCACGAATCATCTCGAATCACTCCCTACAGCTGTAAGGCGCCTTGAAGCGTGCACCCCCAACATTCTTCTTTGCGCATGTGTGAAAGGTAAACTCTTGAGCAGACTCTGAACCAGCTCTAAGGAAACTAATCCGATTAGACGTTACTTTGACTCATCTTTTTACGCTCAGTGCTGGATTGCTCAAACTCCAGCTAGGGTTAGGGTTAGCATTCCCACGCTACTTAGACACTTTGTTTACGCTCAGTGCTGGATTTTGGGAACTTCAGGATGAGTGGGAATTTTCTCCTATCTGTCAATTCTGTTTTGTTTTGGAGACTCTTGGCTGCCTATGTTGTACAGTGCAGCGTGAAGGAAACATTTTCCAAAACTGTCAGCTCAAAAGTTGTAAGAAAACCTCTCCAGCTGCTTTAACTCTCTTCATTTTTGTCATTTAATGTGACACTCGATGTATAACTGGAGCCTCACATATGCAAATGGTGAGGCTCCAGTTCGACACCCAGTTCGACACCACTTTACAGTATATGACAAAAGCATGGCAGACTGTGCCGGACCGGCAGATAACTTCCGCTTATTTTTACCATATTAAACATTGGAAATCCTCCCACTTGTATTTGTGACACTTGATTTTGGCTCCACCTAAGACACTCTTAAATCTTCAAACACTTTTCTCTTCTCCCGCAACACTCTTGTCTGTCGGCACTATGTGGCAGCGTTGCATGACAACCCCTCTCACCACGGAAAGGAACCTAACAGCTTTGGTAAGAGAGGAGAAAAGGACCTGGCCAGTACGGGGCTCAAACCCGTGACCTTGGCGTTATTAGCACCACGCTCGTACCAACTGAGCTAACCCGCCTCACGACAGTGCTCCTCTCTGTGCTGCAAAAAATCGAACTCAGGGAATTTCTTTTGTCCTCCTTTGAATAGAAAGCCGTGTAATTCAGTGTACGGGCTTTCTCGTGCAGTTTCATGGTTCTTGTAACCCAAATCCTACACTGGCCTGAAGTGCCCCCCCATTTCACAGCATTTTTCAGCTGATTTAAAATGTACCTAAAGGAGAAGCATTATTGAAGACCATCAATTACCAAGAGCTTTTGTCAAAGGTTTTGGTGGTCATTTTGAATGACCACAGAGCGCTGTGACCTCGGTTTTACATCTCATCCAAAAGACAGCGCCCTTTTACAACACAGCATCTCCGTCACTATACTGGGGCATTGGGACCCGCACAGACCTCAGGGTGAGCGCCCCACTGCCGGCACCATTAACACCGCTTCCAGCTGGAAGCTTTGTTTTTCCCTGTAGCTCACCCTCATCCAGGTACTGACCTGGCTCACACCTGCTTAGCTTCAGTGGGTTTTTTGAGTTGCGAGTTGCAAGGGGATGCAAGTGATGGAGCCGCTCGCTGCAAAAGCCACTGCATTGGCCGGGAATCGAACCCGAGCCTCCCGCGTGGCAGGCGAGAATTCTACCACTGAACCACCAATGCTCAGTGCCTGGGCCTCCAAAAAAGACGCTTTTTTGGTGCTCTGTGCAAAACGCGTCGACATCTGCTTCCAGCTGCAAAATGCCATTCGCGGACGCTGAAGAACTTATTTCCAAGGCAGCGGGTACAAGCGATTGGGCGTTTTAAAACCACCAGGAACAGCAAAGAGGCGCGCTTCTTTGCTTGCGCCGAAACACACCGACTGGAGGCGGATAACGTAGTCGGCAGGATTCGAACCTGCGCGGGGAGACCCCAATGGTTTTCTAGTCCATCGCCTTAACCACTCGGCCACGACTACAGCAAGCCCCACTACCGCTGCGTTCTTGCTACAATCTTACCTGGATCGCAAGGCGCCGGCGGAAGCCTATTTCAAAGTCGTTCTCCGTTTCAAAAAAACATTTCCAAAATACAAGCCTTGCAGACAGACACGCCTCAGAGGACTTAAGGGTGGCTTCATGTCGGAATGATAAAGTCTCCCCGTCCGGACATGAAAATGCCACTTTGTTACACACAAAAAAAGAATCAACAACAGAGAAATGCCCACAAGCATTTGAAAAGCCGCACCACGTCGCACTTGAAATAGCTCTTACATTAGTGGTAGACGCAGGAATCGCCTTTTTATTTACGCTCTTACCAACGCGATGGAAAGCAAAACAAAGCAAAGCAGAGCAAAACAAAACGAACAAACGAAAACCCTCACGTCCCGCACTTGCGTATAACGCCGTTACTTGCCCAAGCGGTATTATACGTCATCCTAGCACTGCACCCCGGGGTGTACGGTATATGGGAACGAGCACACGCCACGAATCGTCTCGAATCACTCCCTACAGCTGTAAGGCGCTTTGAAGCGTACACCGCCAACATTCTTTTTTGCGCATCTGTGAAAGGTAAACTCTTGAGCAAACTCTAAACCAGCTCTAAGGAAACTAATCCGATTAGACGTTACTTTGACTCATCCTTTAAGGGACCTTTGTTAATTGGAGAAATCAATGATTTCGAATGAATTCTGTATGCGTTAAAAGACAGCTATACACAGAAAACATGCAGGACACTGCTCATGATGTTTCCCGAGCCGAAACACAGTGCGTTTTTCCAAGCCATCTGACAAAGCCCGCCCACTGAAAACTGCAGCAGATCGTGTAAAGACGTTCAACTTTGTAACTACTGCACGCACAGGAAGCAGAATAAATTCCTCTTTTCAAACTGTCAAAGGTTTGCTTTGCGAACGCTGCAGGACATCGCACAATCTCTTTTGAACGGGGACAAACGATTTCTTATGAGGCGCACTAAGTACAGACGTTTAAAAAGCTCCACTCATGCCGACCATGCAGCATGAAGAAGCGCAACCTAACGTTTGCATTCCTAGCACTGTTGCAACCTAGCACTGTTGCATTCCGCGCATCAGTAGCTAAAAGAATATCATTTAAGGCTCTTGTTAATGCTGTTTCAGAAACCAGACTGAAATTTCTCAAGTATATTATTTGAATCCAGATACGATTGACGTTGGGCAACAACTATTCTCTCAAAACTTTTAGATTGAAATGGGACCTTTGAGACAGGCCTGTAGTTGTTAAGAACTTGTGGATCCAAATTTGACTTCTTAAGGAGCGGTCTAACAACCGCTACCTTAAATTGATCAGGTACAACGCCTGACGCAAGCGATGCATTCATCATACTAATTATAGGTCCTGCCAGTCCTTCGAGGGAATCTTTGACTAGCTGAGTGGGTATGGGATCTAGCGAACAGGTGGTTGACTTTGTCTTACGTCTGTGTCCATGAGTCCACCATAAGAAGAAATCTGAACAGAAATCTGAGTGGTGATCATGCGAGGTCACCACGGAGGAAACCACTGCTCTCCCCCCCAAAAAAACCACCACTGCCCCTCTCAAGTTTGCTAAAGACCACATGGATGTTCCACAGCAACTCCTGGAACAATGTTCTGTGGACAGACGTGACAAAAGTTGAACTTGTTGGTAAATGTGCACAGCGTTATGTTTGGAGATAACAAAACACTGCATACCAACTCCAAAACCTCATCCCACCTGGGAAGCATGGCGGAGGCTGTACGGCTTGCAATCATCGAGGGACCGATGAATTCCAAGATGTATCAGGAAATTCTACAGCAGAATGTCAGGGTGTCTGCCTGTGATCTAAAACTCGAAAGACGCTGGGTCATGCAGCATGACAAAAACAAAGGAGTACATCAACAACAGAGTGGCTGAAACAGAAGAAATTCCATATTTTGGGATGGCCAAGTAAGAGTCCTGACCCCAATCCCATTGAAGTGCTGTGGCGTGATCTGAAGCAGGCCGTTCAGCGCAAGACATCCCAAAAATATACATGAACTGAAACAGTTTTGCATAGAGGAATAGGCCAAAATACTTCCTAACCGCTGCTCAGGTCTGACCAGCCGCTACAGAAAGTGGGGATTGAGGTTTTTGTCATAAAGGAGGTTCCACTAGCTCCTTAATATAAGGGTTCACATACTTTTTCCATCAATGACCTTGATTGTTTAAACCATTTGGTCAATAAAGAAACAGCAATGTCAAATGTTGGGCGTGTGTTGTTTGTGAAATCAGACTCTCTTTATTAATTATTATGACTTAGATAAAGATAAGATCACATGTTAGGAGCCATTCATGCAGAAATCCACATCATTCCAAAGGGCTGTTTACAAAAGTTTTTCTCCCAACTGTATGTGAGAGAAAAGCAGAGACGCTCACTGAGTAAGGTGGGGTTGTAGCTTTGCAAATCACAAGGACATTTGTACGCTCAAAATGGGACAGGAGCACCCCAGATGGGACTCAAACCCACAATCGCTGTTTTAGGAGGCCAGTGTCTTAGCCATTAGGCCACTGGGGCACACTGGGGAGGGTCAATCACGCTGATGAGAGCCAGTTTTTTTTTCCTTTGCTTTTTCAAAGGGATCCCCAAAATTAGGGAAGTTAGGCAGCAGAAGGTTTACTGTGACCTGAGAAGGACCGGCATCCAATCACGGTGGTACACACACACACGCTCTCACTCATCTGAGCTACACGGCTACCAAAATGATCTCAGGTGCGCCGAGCTGGTACGGAACATATTGAACTGATCGACGACGAATTGTCTCTCAGACAGGCTTTTCACCTCTGAGCTCCCTGACTGACAGTGATCAGCTAGGTAGTGAAACAGTCAGCTGCTTCTAAGCCTTAAACAGCTGCATCTCGGCGCTTCCACGGAGAGATGATTTGAAAGCCGAACATCGCCTATTGGGAACACCTTTCTATCACTAGTTTAAGAGACTCTTAAGGTCTTGCAGAGGTGCCTGTCTAATAGCATGTGCTTTGCAAGCTATAGGTGTTTAGGCTGAGGCAGAATGCCTGTTAACAAAATGTTTTTCTAAAGGGGCCTCGCACTCTTTTCCAAGCAATGGTCACCATCCCCACCGAGTGTCACAATGTAGTCATGTCCTAGGACATCACCTGTTAGTCTCCATTTGTCTGCCACCAACACTTTAGGTTACAGAGTCACAACCGCACCCCGGAGACCAGAGGAGCCATTGGCGTTCTGGCGGCGCAGATTGGGCTGAAGGTGGGACGCTTGAATCTCGCTGTTGGAGGCCGTCTGAAACTGACCCAAGCCTTTCCCTTGAATTAAATGTAAATAAGAAATGAACCCCAGATGCACATGGAATCAATCACGTGTTTCCTTTGAGCCGTTTCAGAGACTGCTCCAGAGTTTACCTTGCACAGATGCGCAAAGATTAATGATGGGGGTGCACGCTTCCAGGCGTCTTACAACTGTAGGGACTGTTTAGAGACAATTCGTAGATTGTTCTCATTTCCCTCTATTCCCCGTGTTGCAGTGGTAGGATGACGTAAATTCCTGCTTCGACACGTAACGGCATTATAATCAAGTGCAGGAGCTGAGGGCTTTAGTTTTGTTTCGTTTTCCATGGCGTTCGTAAGCGCGCAAATCAAAGGCAATTCCTGCGTCTAACACGAATGTAAATGCTTTGGAAAGTGCAGTGTGGTGCAGCTTGTAAAATCCTTTTCCACATTTGTGGTTTGTTGATGTTTTTTCTGTCTGCCAAAGTTGCATTTTGACATCCGGACTGGGGGACTTCATCATTTGAACGTGAAGCCAGCCTTAAACCCTCTGAGGCATGTCTGTCTGCCGGCACGAATCTTGTGAAAGGTATTTTTTTTTTAACGGAGAGCGACTTTAAAAAGGTTTCCGCAGCGACTTCGCACTCCGTGTTAGATTATAGGAGGAATGCGGCGGCAGCGAGCTCGCTTTTGTCATGGCCGAGTGGTTAAGGCGATGGACTCGAAATGCGTTGGGGCTTCCCCGCGCAGGTTCGGAACTTGCCGACTCCGGCGTCTGCCGCACGTCGCCTTGTGCCTGCGCGGCAAAGGCAACGTGCCGCTTCTCCTTTCCCGGTACTATGAAAATGCTAAATCGCTTGGACCCGCTGCCATGGAAAGCAGTTCTTCAGATTACCACACATTCTGCGTTCGCACCTCTGGTGCTCTACTTATGCCTTTGAAAACCTAATGAATAAAGCTGAAAGAACCGACACGATATGTAGGTGCTCGTAAAGCACGCATTAAAGAACTGTTAACAGCAAGGGTTTCAGTGGGTTAACTGAGGAGAAGGCGTGATCGCTAATTGTTGACTTTTTATTTGGTGTTAGAAACACTCTTACTGTGCATGATGTGCAACAAATGTAGCCACAGAAATTGCATCACGCTTTCATGTATGCTATTGCAGACACCAACGTTGCCTAGATAGAAAACCGAAATAGCCGTGGGTTTGCTTGTTGGTCTGAAGGATCTCTCTTCGAATCTCTATCATTTGTCAATGGAAGTAAAAGGCGCTGCAATCTCATACGTTCAGAATCAAACCCGCAGCTGTTGTTCGACTTTATTTCTTGACTAATTACAACTGAGTGTCGCATGAGCAGTTACGTAAACTTGTCTGGTATATTTGAACACAAATGCCGTTCTTCAATTAAAACTAACAGTACATTGTCAGGGACATTCAGTTCTATACAAACAAGAGACAGACAAGAGAATATTTCTACCTTTCATGTGGACTACGTGTTGACTTACTGATCGGAATAATTGAAAAGTTCGGGTTCATAGCCGATGCAGTGCGTGCTAATTAGAACAACAGCAACGCTGAGCTCTCAGCACCGTACTGAGCCCAGGTGTTTTTCTAAAGCTGTCAGGTGCAGTTCATTTACATGAAGGAAATCTCTTACTGGGTACGATTACAATACAGTAAGTAGCACAGGCTACTTAGGGAGTAGCCTGATGCGTTTAAAAACGACCCGAGCCAGGCAGAAGTCGAATCTACAATCTCCTGATCCGTAGTCAGACGTGTTATCCATTGCACCACTGACCCTGGTGCAACACTGCAGGACTGCAACCCGGTGAGCTCAGCACTGCAACTAGTAAAATACCCCCGGTCCATTCTTTTCCAAAAGTGAGAAACACCTGTTTTCTACATTTTGTCTGTTTTAAAACCATATCTCTTTAAACCAAACCAAGAGTTTGTCTTTTGCTCTGATATTCTGATTCATTTCGATTTCAAAGAAAAAAAAAACTACCTTCCAAAGCATCATAAAATTGTCCCTTCTTCCAGACTCTACTTCTCTCTTGTAGTAGTACAGCAGACCTTTCCAGGTGAGCAGATCACAGAGTCCGAAATGAGCTTCCTCCATCAAGCAAAGTACCTGAACATGACTCTGTCATCATAAAAGCGCCCCTGTAATAAAGAAATTCAATCTGAAATCAAGAGGGCAGTTGCCTACTGAAATACAAGAAGTCATCAATTTTAACCTAGCAACACATTAAAGGCTGCATCTATACAAGTACGATTCTAGAAATGCTCACCAGATTACGTTTTAAGAAGGAACTGCGCTTCAGGTTCTGCCGAGATCTTAACTCGGATGGCAGGATTCAGAGTCCGGAGTGCGGACTGATTGCGCACGGAGGGTCCATATACTGTGGATCCCTCAGTGATCTTCCGCGTATTCAAACCGCCAGCGTGTGACTCCCCTGTCCCCGTGACCTCATTGCTCTGCTCTCTCCTCTGTGCAGCCGAGCCCGATTCACGGTAAAGTGAAAAAAAAATATGCCCTCAACGTGAGATTTACTCTGGAGCGAGGATAGATGTTACCTTTTTATCATTGAACAGGATGTATGTGATGTGGCGACTAGGTTCAATTTTGTATCCTCTTTAAAAGATTAAGGACTGGGGTGAGCGTGATTTACCACCCTTTCAGCTAAGAACCCGACGTGCGCACCGTCTAAGCTGCATAGACTCGGTCGTTTAACTCTTCTCCATTAGCAGGGTTAAGGTTAAAGAAAAAAAACATTGCTGACTTCTTTTTTTTTTGCCAGCTGCTAGCGCTGATTAGCAAGGTTTGTATTTCATGTTTTGCAAGTTGCATCCATTTTAAGAAAAACAAGTCGTGTTAAAGACAGGAAATGAATACTTGCATTTAATTAAGTCTAGCCATAGGCGGTTATCCACTGGGATTCAGACCTAGGGTCTTCTGTTTACTAGACAGGTGCTTTAACCAACTAAGCCACAGCGCCCCGGGAGTGCTGTCCTTTTGCAGCCACTTGGACACACCACTCAGACACATCTGCATTCGGTGTGTGCTCCGCCTGCTCGCTGAGCAAGTTGCCACCTTTACATACAATAGCAACATCGACACCAAGAGAAAGGATGACAAATGGCTTTTATCTGGAACTTTTCATGTCCAAGGAGCTCAATGTGCTTTCTGTGTACAACAGGGCCACTGAACTCCACGCTGGCCACTGAACCACAGCAGTGGCTTGCTGGCTTGACATCTCCCAAGGAAAATGTTGAAATCGCATGTGGAACAGGAAAATGACCCTCGAGTACGAGGGAAAAAAAGAAAAAGATCATCTGGAGCGCGCCAACCCAGTTGGGACAGCCCAGTTTTGTTGACGAGGTGGCCGAGTGGTTAAGGCGATGGATTGCTAGTCCATTGTGCTTTGCACGCATGGGTTCAAATCCCATCCTCGTTGGTTTCCACGTCTGTTTCCATTCTGTTTTTGATCCCTATTGCTCAATGCACAGTGAAAGCATTGCATACATGTGTCTGACAATGAGAAATGGGCCCCTGAGACAGTCATTTGCCTGTTTCACAAATGATCGTATTTTACTAGAGATTCTGTTTGGGATTCAGATGTGCATTCGGACAGCAATCCCTTTCAAGAAATGATACATTCTGGATGAGGTCAAAGGTGCATCATTTGGACACTTTGTGGGCTTGAAATACAAAGAAAATCATGTTCTATGGTACAAGATAAATACAAAACTTAAGCTTTTATTATAATTAGATTTGTTTATAAAGCATAAGCAATCATTTATTACATTAATATATGTAAAAATAACATTTTAGCATCATACGTTTAGTATATTTAGTCCCTAATGCTGAAAGAAATGATCATAGAACATGACTTCTAACCTTACCTGCTGTGTTTTTGATCCCTATTGCTCAATGCACAGTGAAAGCATTGCATACATGTGTCTGACAATGAGAAATGGGCCCCTGAGACAGTCATTTGCCTGTTTCACAAATGATCGTATTTTACTAGAGATTCTGTTTGGGATTCAGATGTGCATTCGGACAGCAATCCCTTTCAAGAAATGATACGTTCTGGATGAGTTCAAAGGTGCTGGAACACTGTATTTAGGATGTGTTTGCAGTTATTCTGTGTTTCTAGCTTCAACCCAGTGATATATATATATATGCTCACTGATTTTTTGGTACATGCCCAGGGCAATAATCATTATGAGGATTTATTTCCATATGTGCTAGAGGTAGTGTTGTGAAATTCTTCAACACACTGGATCGCAGGTTTAAACCTGCACTCTTACTCCTTAAATACCAACAAATGCAGATATGTAGCAATCATATTGTAGCGGACACTCATTTGCCTGTTTCACAAATGATCATATTTTACTAGAGATTCTGTTTGGGATACGGATGTGCATTCTGACAACAATCTCTTTCAAAAAATGATTTTACCTTATCGCAGCCTTGCCCCTCTTGCCTCTTTGGAAAATATCTCCATCTTGTGGTCGTTGTTGGTAATGTTTAGACAATATCTCCATCTTGTGGTCGTTGTTGGTAATGTCTAGACAATATCTCCATCATGTGGTCGTTGTTGGAAATGTCTTCTTATGCCCTTTTTTATTTCAATTCTTTATTAGTTGATTCTAGAATCTCTACAATAGAGCTGAAAATATCAGTTTTGTAGCAGACAATATGACATTAGTTATAGTCCAATTAAGACTTTATTACCCTGTTTGTAACATAACAAATTAAAATTGATTAAAACTAAATTTGGAACACCAGGGAACATAAAAAATGATTTTTAGGAAAACCATGAGGTTCTCTGTGTCCGATGCCTGCAAGGGGAGAAAGCTAGAATCCTTTGCTTTTTCAAAATTTGAAAATAAACATCATATAACAACAGCTTTCATTCCTAGGAGTGAAAAATAACCATTTTTGAAGACATATTAGTTTCTAAAACACTACAATAAAGTTAAAAACATCCGTTTTATATTACTTTTAGTATTTTTAGTGAAATTAGTCATGTATTGCACTATTTTTAATATAATCTCTAATTAAAAGTGAATAGAATTAAGTTTGGAGCAACAAGGAACACAAAAAAAAAAGATTTTAAGGAAAAAAATGATGTCTTCTGTGCCAGGTGCCTGCAAGGGGAGAAAGCTAGAATCCTACCCAGGCTCCTGGAGTTCTGTCCTGGCTAAAGGAGGTGAATCCATCCCCTTCAAAGCTCCATGAAAAAATGATCATTTAAAATTTGAAAAAAAAACATCATATAACAACAGTTTTCATTCATAGGAGTGAAAAACAACCATTTTTGAAGACATATTAGTTTCTAAAACACTACAATTAAGTTGAAAACATCCGTTTTATATTACATTAATTTTTGTGAAATTAGTCATTTATTGCACTATTTTTAATAAAATCTCTAATTAAAAGTGATTAAAATTAAGTTTGGAACAACAAGGAACACACAAAAAAAAGATTTTAAGGAAAAAAATATTGTCTTCTATGCCAGGTGCCTGCAAGGGGAGAAAGCTAGAATCCTACCCAGGCTCCTGGAGCTCTGTCCTGGCTAAAGGAGGGTGAATCCATCCCATTCAAAGCTCCATGAAAAAATGATATTTTTAAATTTGAAAAAAAAAACATTATAGAACAACATCTCTTGGTCCACAGAGTGCAAAAATCCAACTTTGAAGAAAATCCATTGACTGATCCCCGAATCCTGAAGTTTCTTCGCATGATATCGGGCTTGCAACCACTTTCTGGAAAATTTTCAGCTCCATTGTAGAGATACTAGAATCAACTAATAGAGAATTAAAATAAAAAAGGGCATAAGAAGACATTACCAACAACGACCACAAGATGGAGATGTTGTCTAGACATTACCAACAACGACCACAAGATGGAGATATTTTCCAAAGAGGCAAGAAGGGCAAAGCTGCGATAAGGTAAAATCATTTTTTGAAAGAGATTGTTGTCAGAATGCACATCCGTATCCCAAACAGAATCTCTAGTAAAATATGATCATTTGTGAAACAGGCAAATGAGTGTCCGCTACAATATGATTGCTACATATCTGCATTTGTTGGTATTTAAGGAGTAAGAGTGCAGGGGGTCTAAATCTGCGATCCAGTGTGTTGAAGTATTTCACAACACTACCTGTAGCCCGTCTGGAAATAAATCCTCATTCTGATTATTGACCTGGGCATGTACCAATAAATCACTGAGTATATATATATATCACTGTGTTGAAGCTAGAGACCTGTATGTAATAATATGATGCTAAAATGTTATTTTCACATGTAAGAAAACCGGCTCAGGGACGCCAAATATGTAATGTTGCCATAGCAAAATTAAATGTAGGGGGTCTCTGAAGGCACCAGTTCTGTAGGGTTTGGGCATTTACTGAGACAATTATTAATTGTAGCAGTAAATCACAAAGTTGATTCTTTTGATAGCTTTAGAATCCAACCATGTGACATAACTCAAACAACGTGCACACACAGGTACTAATACACGAGGATACATTTATTAATACATAAAATATGCATGTAAACCTAACAGATCTTATCAAGAGGGTTATCAGAATACAAAAGATATATATTCAGTCAGTTACGAAGTGTTACACATATCAAGAGGACATACGTTCAGTATATCATTCATTAAGACCGTTTCGTTAATGAACTTGGTTATAACTTCTACATTAGATACTGAAACAAGTACATAACTCTTAGGAATTAAATTGATATCAACTGGTTGGGATAACAATTGAATTCTCGAGCTGTAATGCATTGAAGTTGAATACTCATCCAATCTTTGGGGATTCAGATCTTCCTGCGGGCACAAAGAAACAGTTGCAGGCTGTTGCTGTCCAATCCGCGCTCTCTGGCTCCGTGCCAGGCTGTGCTGTGCGGCTTGCGACGCTGCACTGCTGATGCTCACTGTTGGCTTTAACTAGCAAAGTTTGTGCACAGGAGAAAAGATGACTGTGGGTCCCAGCAAGTCAGGAAGAGGACCGGTTCGTTTCTGATGAAGAGCTAGTTCTGAATAGTGATTCAGCTGTCCACAGTTCCGACCTGTTCACAAGGCCTGCTGCTGGTGCTAACCTCGGGTGGATCCTCTGGTTATTCTCTGGCAACCTCCGCTCTAGACTCTTAGAACAAAGGAAAGTTCTGGCACTCGGACACACTGGCCGTTCCGTGGTTGTCCGGGCTGAGTCTCAGGATGGTCAGGAGGCGCGCTGCGAGAATGTCCTGCCCTTGGGAGCCTTCTGCTCCTGGGCCGTCCTGCCCTGGAATTCTCCTTTGAATTCCCTTTAGAATTGTCCACAGAATCCTCTGAATCCTCCCTTCTGAATCTTACTGAATCTCACAGGCTCTCTGTGTTGCCTGTTTTTACCTGGAGGAACTTCAGCTCATTGATTGGCTGAAAGTTCCATGGGCATCAGAGTCCCACGTGGGTTACTCGGCCCTACCAGTCCCTGATTGATTGATCAAGGTGAGATATGAGTCACTTAGTCCTGACACTTAGTAATGCAGTCCAGATGTCCAACTGGCACTCCCTAGACAGATAGGCGCCAATGGATGACCATTGATCATGATAGCCAGGCTTAGCTAAGTGCATCCCCCTTTGGGAGCTGTCCTAGGACCTTAAATCACCCTGCAGAACAGTTTCTCTGTGGCTGCACCACAGAGATGAACAGAGAAATGGGGCCTCATTTGGGAAGGCTCAGAACACTTAATTCTGCCTTATTAATAAGCCTCGCCGCTACATATCCCCCCTTTTTGAAGGTCATGAGGTCCTGAGGCGTTGTTGCCTTCAAAACAAAACAGAGTTAAGTGATGTCCCTTGCCATTAGAACATTAATCTTAAATGTCCACATTACTCCTCGAGAATTCATACCGGAACCAGCGTTGGATACAAACAGGATGAATAACATCTGGAGTATGTATAAACACGGTAGGAGACATTATCTAAGTCTAGGAATTACACATCAGGAAGTTCACTGTCAATATCTGATACCTCTGTAGTACATATTTGGGAAGAAATCACTTCCTTTCTTTTGACATGCTACCTTTGACTCATTCATGCTACCCAGATTACATTTTGATGCAAGAGTACAGCATTCAGAGTACACTGTCAGTCATGATCCAGCTTCCCAGCAGCAGTGTTACAATAACAACAGTTCCTGTTCCCAGCCCCGCGATAAACCACAACACCTGTGTTGGGTATCTGCTTGGGTGGTTTGGAGGTTTGTTCCATTAAAGCAAACTAACTACCTGTACCTCTTCAGGGCTTACTGTTTCTTGGATTTCTATCCAATTCAATAGTGTGGCACCTGAAGGCATCCATGACCTCAAGTTTGGTCTTATGTTGTCTGGTTCCAGACCGTACAGTGTTAAGTTACCATGCTGTACTATGGCCTCCTCGGGAACTTGCAGGAAAACTGTTTGATTAGGTAGCTGCATTGTGGTAGCTGTATCATGCCTGTCACAAGTCATAGTGTCAGTTAAATGTGGTGTGCTGACCAGCCATTTACTTCCTACCTGCTCTTCATGGGGTTCATTAACCTCCCTCTGCTCGTTAGTAGCTTTACACCCTTCATTGGTGAATCGTTTAGACACAGCCAATGGATAGCTTTGGTAGCCATACCCATCTCAAGATTTGGAACCAAATTCAATCTTGGATTGCCTTCTGGGTGAGCTATGAGCGATGGGGTTAATGTCACATACTCCTCTACTGAGAAGAGTGGAATCAAGTGGGTTGGGAATCGTGCCGTGGTTAGACTAGCTACAGTGGCACTAAGCTCCCTTAATAGGTCTTGTGTCAACATTCTGGCCTGTTGCACACAAGCATAAACCCACTGTATAACACCAACAATCATGTCCACTGGTTGGGGAATAAGGTTTAACCCTGTTGCATAGGAAATTGCCTGTAGGGTTTTCCCTAAGCTTTCCAACTTTTGCTGCTGTCGATACAGTCTGTCACTACCCTCCGGCATCTCTGACCCCTGCCTTCTTGGGGCAGTCAGGGTGAGAGTGCCAGTAGCACACAAACCTACCAGAAAAAAGCAAACGTGCAACAGTGGCGGCAGCAATCAGTCCTCCCAAAAGTCTTTTCGGGTGGCTGATCCCAGTCATCTCCTTCTGAGTGACTGTCGCCTTTCTAAGCTGGCGCAGCGTGTACATGGTGTCTTTCACAGTATGCCCTGTGGCATCTTGGGCACCAACATCCTGGAAATATGGGGAGATCTGACGCAGCTGCTGATGCTGCTCCTCCTTTTCCAGGGCATCTGCTTTTTCGATTTGTTCATGCCTGTGCTCTAGGAACCCTGCAGGGGGTGGTGCAGCGGTAGAGCATGCCTGACCCTCGGCTGAGTGGTCATCTGGAGCACCTGAGTGATCTGGGATTGTTACCCCATTCTCACTGTTCAGGTCCACCCTGCACACTTCCTGATTGAGGAATCCCTCTATCGGCATGTTTACAATCGTTCGCTGGGCGTGGGTGTAGGACACCTGCTCGCTCCCCCCTTCCCTTGCTAGGGGTTCAGGGAGCTGCCCCAGCACTGGGATAGCTAGTTCACTGTCTTTGAACTTACTATCACTCACCAGGCCCATGTCAGTGCAGGCGGGGATTCTGACACCCCTCTTTGCGATGTCCTGCACTGGCAGGCGGGTGACTTGACCATCCAGCTCCAGTCTGGCTGAACCACTGTTGGTCAGACTCAGACTGACAGACTGAGCTGGTGGCTGTAAGAAAACCGGCTCGGCTTTCATTCCCTGTCCCTTCTGGGGGACTGGGTGTGTTGGCAACCCTGCCGTTGAGGCAGGAACAATCAGGTCAGTCTCACTCACTACCTGGTAGTTGTGAGAAATAATGTTACCTGACTGCAGGTTCCCTGGGTCAGAGCAGAGGGAATCGGCATCTGGGATCAGGTGTGTCCACAGCGCAGTAGTCTCAGCGTCCAGCTGGACCTCCTGTCTAACCTGTGAATGTTGCACCAGGGGCACCTGGCGGTGGCCCTGTGACAGCTGCTCAAGCAGATCCTTACTAATAGAGGACCTCTCAGGGCTAAGGGTGAGGGCTACATCACCAACCTGCTCTCCTGCCATCTGGATCCCTTCCACCACTGCAGGGTGGTGTTCCTGACCCCTCTTGGGTGCCAGGGTGCACAGGGAAAGCTCCTTTTCATCGCCAGGTGGGGAGATCTGCTCCTCTTTAGGGATGTAAAAGGTGTGTGCTTTACCTGGTGGATCAGGCGGCTGCTTGGAGCACCGCTCCTGTGGCATGGAGGCTGTTGGGACCTTGGCCGGGACACGACTTCCCTGTATATCCGGGGAACAAGGAAATATTTTTATTTCTTGTCCAGAGGGAACAGAAGGAATCTCCACATAGGCTTCTGTGTTCGGTGGGCACTGTGTGAGCACAGTCTGCCTCTTGGCCCCCCTTTCCTTCTGTACAGAAGGCTTAGGAGCCTTGACCTGTTTCCACACTTTGCCTTTCTGGTGATCCACCAAAGGTTCCTCTCTGAGTCGCATGCCCTTTTCTTTTTCAACCCGTTTGAGCTTGCCGTGTGACATCAAACACCTTTCAACCTCAGTGTCAATCAGTGTCTCACAGTGTAAGACATCTCCCATGGCAGCCTTGAGGTAAAAGCTTCTTGCTTTTCCTCTGTGTTTTACTGCCTGCTCTGTGACTTCAGGGGTGGAGTCAGCACTCACTTGGGAGTGGCTGAATTCATCCAGGCAGGAACCCTTCTGCTCAATCAGATAGACTGAGGGAGGGAGAGGGGGCGGGTCTCCGCCTCCTCATGGAGAGTATCAGCTCATTCACGCTTCCGGCAGCCTTGGGGAGCGGTTGTCCCTGTCCTAATAAAGCTTGTTCAAGCCTGGCCAGGCGGGTGGCTACTGAATCCTTTTGTTCAGCTTTATCTAGCCCTTTCCCTCCCCCGGTGTTCTCATGGCACTTAGGACGCTGGGTGTGGTCCTGTGTGCATGCTTTGGAACGGGGCTTAGCCAGCTCAGGAGCCTGTGCTCCTTCGAGCAGGGGGGAATTAACCCTGCTGGCTCTGACGGCAAACACAGTCACTTTAACAGCTTTTTGCTCAGAGCGACTTTGGACATCATACTCCCAGGCTTTCTGCACGAATCTCTTAATATCAGTCATTTTCATGGTCTGTGCATCTGTATGCATTAAGATCATCTTTCTGACTGACGGGTGGAGATTCGCAATGAATAAACCCTTGAAATGTGTGTTCTCTTCGCAACCCTCATCATTTCGCCCTGCAAAATAAGTTCGTCTAAGTCTCTCGTAATATTCGCGAGGGGACTCTGCTCTCTTGTGCTTAATGTTAAGAGCGGCGGCTATCGCAGCAGTCGGGTCAATAAACGCACTGTATTCTTCGATTAGTGCTTGACAAAGCTGCTCAAAATCATTACAGACTTCTTTCATCTGCCTAGCCATCCACTCATGTACAGCTCTGCTGGTAGTTTTCCTGACCAGAAACACTTTCTCCTGTTCTGTGGCGTTTGGCAGATACTGCAGGGTATACCTGAGGTCCTGAATATAACTCTCGATATTATTCTTTGACACTGCGGGGTCAAATCTCTCTATGTCCTTCGCTAGCTCTCTCAGAGAATGGAGATTTATCCTTCTAGCTTCTCCGCTGACGGAGATATGGAAGAGATCGTGGTCAGACCTGTCGCTGCTAGAGAGAGTGCTTAATAGCGACTCGAATTCAGACCTTTTAGCAACCATCCTTAAACTTAAAGAGTATTACTTTTAAGTACGAAATCACAGTTTTACCACAGAAAACCACAAGATCAAGTATGCAATCAACCCGATAGATCGCAAAAGATCACAAAACAATCAAGCACTGCTTAAAGAGCAAGGGGAACTTTTTTTTCTTTCGGCTTTCAGCACACCGTATTGTTGTGTATGAAACCCGCGGCGTTTTATATTGAATTATTCCGCTTGGTTGACTCATTTCAGTCTTGCCACGCCCACCCAGGGACGCCAAATAATGTAAGAAAACCGGCTCAGGGACGCCAAATATGTAATGTTGCCATAGCAAAATTAAATGTAGTGGCTCTCTGAAGGCACCAGTTCTGTAGGGTTTGGGCATTTACTGAGACAATTATTAATTGTAGCAGTAAATCACAAAGTTGATTCTTTTGATGGCTTTAGAATCAAACCATGCGACATAACTCAAACAACGCGCACACACAGGTACTAATACACGAGGATACATTTATTAATACATAAAATATGCATGTAAACCTAACAGATCTTATCAAGAGGGTTATCAGAATACAAAAGATATATATTCAGTCAGTTACGAAGTGTTACACATATCAAGAGGACATACGTTCAGTATATCATTCATTAAGACCGTTTCGTTAATGAACTTGGTTATAACTTCTACATTAGATACTCAAACAAGTACATAACTCTTAGGAATTAAATTGATATCAACTGGTTGGGATAACAATTGAATTCTCGAGCTGTAATGCATTGAAGTTGAATACTCATCCAATCTTTGGGGATTCAGATCTTCCTGCGGGTACAAAGAAACAGTTGCAGGCTGTTGCTGTCCAATCCGCGCTCTCTGGCTCCGTGCCAGGCTGTGCTGTGCGGCTTGCGACGCTGCGCTGCTGATGCTCACTGACCGGCTAGTTAGTGTTGGCTTTAACTAGCAAAGTTTGTGCACAGGAGAAAAGATGACTGTGGGTCCGAGCAAGTCAGGAAGAGGACCGGTTCGTTTCTGATGAAGAGCTAGTTCTGAATAGTGATTCAGCTGTCCACAGTTCCGACCTGTTCACGAGGCCTGCTGCTGGTGCTAACCTCGGGTGGATCCTCTGGTTATTCTCTGGCAACCTCCGCTCTAGACTCTTAGAACAAAGGAAAGTTCTGGCACTCGGACACACTGGCCGTTCCGTGGTTGTCCGGGCTGAGTCTCAGGATGGTCAGGAGGCGCGCTGCGAGAATGTCCTGCCCTTGGGAGCCTTCTGCTCCTGGGCCGTCCTGCCCTGGAATTCTCCTTTGAATTCCCTTTAGAATTGTCCACAGAATCCTCTGAATCCTCCCTTCTGAATCTTACTGAATCTCACAGGCTCTCTGTGTTGCCTGTTTTTACCTGGAGGAACTTCAGCTCATTGATTGGCTGAAAGTTCCATGGGCATCAGGGTCCCACGTGGGTTACTCGGCCCTACAAGTCCCTGATTGATTGATCAAGGTGAGATATGAGTCACTTAGTCCTGACACTTAGTAATGCAGTCCAGATGTCCAACTGGCACTCCCTAGACAGATAGGCGCCAATGGATGACCATTGATCATGATAGAAAGGCTTAGCTAAGTGCATCCCCCTTTGGGAGCTGTCCTAGGACCTTAAATCACCCTGCATGAATAGTCTCTCTGTGGCTGCACCACAGAGATGAACAGAGAAATGGGGCCTCATTTGGAAAGGCTCAGAACACTTAATTCTGCCTTATTAATAAGCCTCGCCGCTACACACATATATTAATGTAATAAATGATTGCTTATGCTTTATAAATAAATCTAATTAAAATAAAAGCTTAAGTTTTGTATTTATCTTGTACCATAGAACATGATTTTCTTTGTATTTCAAGCCCACAAAGTGTCCAAATGTTCTATGATCATTTCTTTCATCATTAGGGACTAAATATACCAAACGTATGATGCTAAAATCCTGAAAAAAGGATAGGCTCCATTTCGTCAGTAGATTGGAGTCCAAAACTGATTTGGGTCAATATACATTACCTTTGAAGATAAGGTACAGTCTACTGTAGGGAACCATCAACTTAGAAAGCATTGGCCTTCCCTGGGGGTCAGGTAGGTGCAAAAGATAAACCTTTATCCTATCTTTATCTTAAGATAAGTGTCCAAGCAGTATTTTTCCAAGTTTCACCAAGCTCATCATGTTGCCATAGTAGACAAAGTTCTATAAAATGTTAAATAACTTTAGAAAAAAGCATCTTGGTCTTTCAGTACTGTACAAGGTGAATTAAACTGTCCCTGGTAATAAAAAGTAATTAGAAGCATCCCAGAAACATCCCAGCATCCCAGAAACATTCTAGAAACATTCTATCTCTAGAAACATTAGCTGTTTTATATCATGTAATTTAGTGTGATGTTGTCAGAATTCAAGGACATTATCACACACAGAAATTGGTTCAGTTAAATCTAAAAAACACAGCTAAACATGGGTTTAAATGTAAAATAGAAGTCTTACCTCTTACGTCAAAAGATTTAATTCAAGAAGCGATGTAATAAATGATTGCTTATGCTTTATAAACAAATCTAATTAAAATAAAAGCTTAAGTTTTGTATTTATCTTGTACCATATAACATGGTTTTCTTTGTATTTCAATCCCACAAAGTGTCCAAATGACGCACTACATGATATAAGGAAGATTATCACATGCATATCGGTATTATCTTTCTTACGAAAATGCATTCCTTTCATTACCTTTTACTTTTTAAAATGAACTCAAATTGTGTATAATGTAATAATTTAAGTAGAATAGATTCTAACAATATAATGATCCAGTGTGTTGCACTACTTCACTGCTTCACTGCTCTATGCCGTCTGGAAATAAATCCTCAGACTGCTCACTGCCCTGGGCTTGTACCAATAAATTACAGGAGCACGTCTATATATCACTGCGTTGAAGCAGAAGACACACAATCACTGCAAACACATCCTAAATACAGTGTTCCAACACCTTTGACCTCATCCAGAACGTATCATTTATTGAAAGGGATTGCTGTCAGAATGCACATCTGAATCCCAAACAGAATCTCTAGTAAAATACGATCATTTGTGAAACAGGCAAATGACTGTCTCAGGGTCCCATTCCTCATTGTCAGACATATGTATGCAATGCTTTCACCGTGCATTGAGCAATAGGGATTAAAAACACCGCAGGTAAGGTTAGATGTCATGTTCTATGATCATTTCTTTCAGCATTAGGAACTAAATATACTAAACGTATGATACTAAAATGTTATTTTCACATATATTAATGTAATAAATGATTGCTTATGCTTTATAAATAAATCTAATTAAAATAAAAGCTTAAGTTTTGTATTTATCTTGTACCATAGAACAAGATTTTCTTTGTATTTCAAGCCCACAAAGTGTCCTTTGATCTCTATTCTGTGGTAATCCACAATGACCCCGTTCTTCAGGTGATTCATCATGTCCTCCCTCGTCTGTTGAGAGGCCATCCCGATCTCTTCTGCCGTGGCATGCTTCATACACGCTCTCTTGAAGTGAGCAGGAAGCTGATCAAAAGTATTCAGGCACATCTTGCACACCAGGGGAATCCTCGCGGGTTTCCTTTGAAAATAAATAATACCATCTGTGTATAGAAACAAGCTAAGACTGATTTCTTAAATTATCCTTAAAATTCTCTCTCATAGTTTGAGCATAATGATTTTATTGCATTTATATAAGAATTGCTCATTGCTCCAAAATAAATAATGGTTTCATAAAAAAGTGAACACTTACTTGGTCTCAGTCACAGACTTTCCAATAGAAGCCATTGTGGAGTTCAGCAACTGCAGGTCCTAGAAGTGGGGAAGGAATTTTAAAAGAGAAATTGAATTACAATACAGAAGGAATGGCTGAGGGTTCACTGAAATATATAAATATACAAATTCCAAAGACTGAGTCCATATAGAAACAACTACTTTTCATTTTCAGTATAAGAAAAAAAAACATTATCTTCCAAAGCATCATAAAATTGTCCCTTCTTCCAGACTCTACTTCTCTCTTGTAGTAGTACAGCAGACCTTTCCAGGTGAGCAGATCACAGAGTCCGAAATAAGCTTCCTCCATCAAACAAAGTACCTGAACATGACTCTGTCTTCATAAAAGCGCCCCTGTAATAAAGAGATTAAATCCAAAATCAAGAGGGCAGTTGCCTACTGAAATACAAGAAGTCATCAATTTTAACCTAGCAACACATTAAAGGCTGCATCTATACAAGTGCGATTCTAGAAATGCTCACCAGATTACGTTTTAAGAAGGAACTGCACCTCAGGTTCCGCTGAGATCTTAACTCGGATGGCAGGATTCAGAGTCCGGAGTGCGGACTGATGGCGAACGGAGGGTCCACATACTGTGGATCCCTCAGTGATCTTCCGCGTATTCAAACCGCCAGCGTGTGACTCCCCTGTCCCTGTGACCTCATTGGTCTGCTCTCTCCTCTGTGCAGCCGAGCCCGACTCACGGTAAAGTGAAAAAAAAGATGCCCTCAACGTGAGATTTACTCTGGAGCGAGGATAGATGTTACCTTTTTATCATTGAACAGGATGTATGTGATGTGGCGACTAGGTTCAATTTTGTATCCTCTTTAAAAGATTAAGGACTGGGGTGAGTGTGATTTACCACCCTTTCAGCTAAGAACCCGACTTGCGCATCGTTTAAGCTGCATTGACTCGGTCGTTTAACCCTTCTCCATTAGCAGGGTTAAGGTTAAAGAAAAAAACATTGCTGACTTCTTTTTTTTTTGCCAGCCGCTAGCGCTGATTAGCAAGGCTTGTATTTCATGTTTTGCAAGTTGCATCCATTTTAAGAAAAACAAGTCGCGTTAAAGACAGGAAATGACAATTGCATTTAATTAAGTCTAGCCGTAGGCGGTTGTCTGTAAGGACCAGTTCTGTTCGAGAAGACACAACAAAGAAGGCACCGCTGGGATTCGAACCCAGGATCTTCTGTTTACTAGGCAGGCGCTTTAACCAACTAAGCCACGGCGCCCCAGGAGTGCTGTCCTTTTGCAGCCACTTGGACACACCACTCAGACACATCTGCATTCGGTGTGTGCTCCGCCTGCTTGCTGAGCAAGTTGCCACCTTTACATACAATAGCAACATCGACACCAAGAGAAAGGATGACAAATGGCTCTTATCTGGAACTTTTCATGTCCAAGGAGCTCAATATGCTTTCTGTGTACAACAGGGCCACTGAACTCCACACTGGCCACTGAACCACAGCAGTGGCTTGCTGGCTTGACATCTCCCAAGGAAAATGTTGAAATCACATGTGGAACAGGAAAATGACCCTCGAGTACGAGGGAAAAAAAAGAAAAAGATCATCTGGAGCGTGCCAACCCATGTCCGGACAGCCCAGTTTCGTCGACAAGGTGGCTGAGTGGTTAAGGTGATGGACTGCTAATTCATTGTGCTCTGCAGTCATGGGTTCAAATCTCATTCTCGTCGCTCTCCATGTCTGACACATGTGCCTGTTTGACGTCGGCCCTCCTGTTGCTTGCTCCGGTGCTAGAGCTGTACATTTTCTAGCGGTGGCTGAACATGGTATAGTAGGCCAACGTCGGTATCGAGCAGTGACAGTAACAGTACTTACTGCACCCCATAAGAAATCGTTTGTCCCTGTTCAAAAGAGATTGTGCGATGTCCTGCGGCATTCGTAAAGCAAACCTTTGACAGTTTGAAAAGAGGAATTTATTCTGCTTCCTGTGCGTGCAGTAGTTACAAAGTTGAACGTCTTTACACGATCTGCTGCAGTTTTCAGTGGGCGGGCTTTGTCAGATGGCTTGAAAAAACGCACTGTGTTTCGGCTGAACTCCACACTCATGAGCAGTGTCCTGCATGTTTTCTGTGTATAGCTGTCTTTTAACGCATACAGAATTCATTTGAAATCATTGATTTCTCCAATTAACAAGGGTCCCTTTTTGAACCTGCGAGAAGCATTCTTTCAATGTAACAGATTTACTCCGGGGAAAGCCAGCATGACATTGAGAGTAGCTCAAGCTTTCAGCACCCATATCGGACTGCGTGTATGCAGACACCACTCAGAATCCCCTGTAAGATTCTCCCTCAATTCCGTTTTTCAGTGCTTTAGCTCTTTCAAAAGGCTTCGCTTTGCTAGTCACAATCCAAGGCTCATGATAGCATTTGAAAACATTCACCACTGCGTTGGCCGGGAATCGAACCCGGGTCAACTGCTTGGAAGGCAGCTATGCTCACCACTATACCACCAACGCATGCCCACAGGAAGTCTGCAGGACACCACCAGAGAATGCTTTTTTTAAAAAATTTTTTATTAAACAGAATTTACAAATACAAATACAACAAGAGGATCAGAGTCATGTACAAGAGAAAAAAAATGCAGCAGAAAAAAGCATTTAACTACCAGAGGTAATTAAGTAATTATGTGATCAAATTGTATATTTTACACGTATCATATCTTGCTTTAATATTTCTCAATTATTTATAAACTTTAGTTTCAACATGCATGCGTTTCCTGTAAAAAATAAAACTCAGCACACAGTTTTTCTTTTAACAACATTTCGAGTACCTCTGGCATTCATGAAAAAGACATACACAAAAGCAAATAACTAACTCTAAGACTGTCTAAACTATTGAGTTTTTCAAAGAACCAGAACTATAACAGTCCTTAACACTTAACTACACCATTCCAAACTAACACTAAAGAAACACTAGTATATACTGGTATAACAAATAAAACCAAACATAATCATTAACTGAGCAGTCACTGGGAGCAAATCTCCTTCCCGTCCACAAAGGCCCTCGCTCCCACAAAGTAGGCTCTCCTCCCCTCTCTTCTGGCAGCTTCAACCTGGGGCCACAGCTGGTTCCTGGTACTCCTGTCCGCAGCAGACAGGTCCTCTGCAAACCTCAGTTTGTTCCCATTCAAATACTCATTCCCCCTCGCCGCTCGCCACAGCATGTCCCTCGCCGTCCTCTTGGTGAACTGTATTATAATCGATCTGGGGAGCACTTGCCCAGACATGTTCGCTCTCCCGAGCTTGTGAACAAAGTCAATGGCCGATATTACGTCCTCCTGGTCCGGCAGGGTCCTTTTACAGATACCCTTCACTGTTGCAACAAGGTCCTTATCACGTTCCTCTTTAACTCCAAATAATTTTAAATTCCATCATCGACGGTATCTATCTACATCGTTCACTTTCAATTCAAGTTCTTTAATATGCTTTTCTTGTTTGGTATTTACTTGTTTAAGAACTTTTACTTCACTCTTTAAGTCTTCAACCTCTTTAAACACACAGTCCATGGACTTTTTAAGACTTTCGATTGCGACTGTATTAGATCAAGTCATTTCCTTCAGCTCACCCATGCTCTGTGCCATCATGTTGAAGATGTTGGTCTGGAGCTCCTCCAGCGTCAGGTTGCCCCTTCCTCTCTTGGCTGCCGGGGTTTTCACAGGTGTGCTGGGCAGGGACTCCGGCTCTTCCTCTGGCAGCTGAGTCTCACTTGGGCTGCGAGCGCTCGCGTACGAGCGCATCTCCAGCACTCTTTCCACGTCCCCTCCAGCTGCTTCACTTTTCCCTTTAGTTGCCATCAATTTTCTTGTAGTGCTATACATATACGATTGAGGTATCTTAGAGTTCTCCTTCGAAGACCCAGCACTCTCTTTTCTTTTCCCAGTGTTACTCATATCGAAATTCTTAAACCTAAAAAAAATAGTTTTTTTTTCTTTCAATTATAACTGAAGTTTAAACAAGTAGTGTTAAGTCCTTATTTTTCTGTAGTCAAAAAAAGCAAAAATTAACATTCAGGTCATGAAAAACTCAAAAAAAATCCTCAACCACTAAACTTTACCTCCCACCTGAGCGCCATCTTGAACGCCCCTACCACCAGAGAATGCTCAAGATTTCGGAAGCTGTCTCCGGGACGTGCTGATTCCACACATCCTGAATAAATCATGATATTGTTAGTTGCTGTAGCTAGACGTTCAAATGAGTTTCATGGCCAGATGGACTGTTTCCTCCAGCGGTATAGTATTGCAGTGAGACAGCACGATGCCTGCAAGACTATGTCACGCTAAACGCCACAGATTGTGTTTGTCCGTTCGTGTCAGTCATCCTGCAGCCACGGGAAGTGGGACACAAACATGCCGCAATGCTTTCAAGACGTTAGGATTTGTTTGTGCAACATCCGAGAAGAGTACTTGTGGCTTGAATGTGAACTGTACGTGCCCACCCCCTTTCCTCTGTAGTGCATGAGTTCCTCCCGGCATGCCCTTCGTCATTGTTCTGTCATCTTGTATTTAAAGGGTTGTATTTCTGCTGCTGAAAAGAATCAACGGGTTTCTTTGTTCCCAACGGAGCCCTTGTCTGTCATGAAATTCTTCAAAACCTCAAGCTAGAAGAAGACGACAAATATGAAGCGTTACAGCAACGACATGCCATGAGACGATTGATAACGATTTCCATAGGATCCCCGCGGTTGCCTGGCAACCGTCAGCTTTGCGCAGTGGCAGTATCGTAGCCTGTGAGGTTTAGCCGAGGCGGGATTATTGCTAGTTGAAAACTTTTCCCAATACCCCGCTTCCGCCGGTTTGCAATACAATCAGCGAAAGCTATTTTTGACAGTCTCGTTAGAGACTGAGCAAGGTGTTTAAAGACAGATTTGGTCATGGTGACATCATGGTAGAAAGAAGCGAGCTTGTTCCCAGTGGGCATTGATTCGTCGAATATACGTATATTTACGGCGAAATTACGGCTATACGTATATATACGTCGCCTCGACGTATAATCAACGTCGAATTGCAACCGTAAAATTGACGACATTAACAAACGCATATATAACGTCGAAAACACATCTAACACAGTGCCTGAGGCTTTTTACTGTATGTATCGTGTGTGCCGCAACTAGGAGTATACGGCACTCTGCACAGTGTACGAAGTAAATTATTTTCGCAGCAATTAATTTACATGTGTATAATAAATATAGTAAATATAATAAATTAATTACTGCGAAAATAATTTACTTCGTACACTGTGTAGATTAGAGAATCTAAGAGCCGCTTTAGCAAGTGTACATTCAGTGTTTCCAAAACTGATCCAGGTTTACGCCGCTAGACTCTTAGACGTTTTTTCTAAAGAAGATGCTGATCTAACCTCTGCATTTCGTTTCCTGATAATGCTATTTCATGGTGCACTGGCGAAGACCCACCGGGATAAATGACTAAACATGTGCATGGTGCAGTCCAGAGAATATTGGATGAACTTTCTCCAAACATCGGGGCGAATGATTTTGTACAGCTGCGTTTGACTGCGGGTGGTTTTAACAAACCCTTGTTCTCACGCAGGAGACAACCCGGAGAATTAAATGCTGCTGATTTTTTAAGCCACATCTCAGACCTCTTACAGAGCCACACAGAAATTCTCACCGATGACAGCCTCCGATTAGTGGTGACGATAGTTAGGAATATGCAGGGGGGTGCCCGTCGAAGATTTAAATCCGTTCTGGGTAATTGCTCAGAAAAAAGCGCACCTTATCGACTTACATTACACGGGCGGTAATCTGTGTTTCACCGGGAGTGTGTACGGTTTGTTGAATGAAGGTTGTACCAATGGGGAAATGTTACAGGGCGCTAAACGAATGCACAAAGAGTTGGGTTTTTCAGAGAATCAGAAAATTAGTTTGTCAGACATTACCGCTTTTGAAAAACATTTAAAGGTGGTCATTAAAATTTTGTACCACGACCAGGGTGATTGGAAATATTTTACAACGGGGCCCACACCACCTAATTCTAAAATACTTTTTGTTCTACTGCATGAAGAGCATTTTTATGGGGTTTTAAATATTAAAGCTTTTGTGGGGGCGGCATATTTTTGCACTAACTACCATGCGGCGTATAGCCACAAGAACGCACACGCCTGTGTTAAAGCTTGTAAAACCTGTTTAGATCCCCAGTGTTGCGAAATTGATGCAGAAATTCAGAATTGCCCGGCCTGTAAGGTCTTTTGTCGTAGCTCTCAATGTTTGGCGAGACACTTTCGGAATGCAGCGACGGGTGTTAGTAAGTGTGAGCGCAGGGTCTTTTGTGAGAAATGTGAGGTTTATAACCTCTCTAGTCACAAATGTAAAGAGAAACTGTGCTCGCATTGTAACAACGTGATCGACACCCCTGACACACATTTGTGCTACATACTGCCTTTGGACAACCCCAAAATTTCAAACAAGTACATTTTTTTCGACTTTGAATGCATGCAAGAAACGGGGACACACATACCAAATTACATCCATGCCCTTCATATTAACAATAAACGAAGCTGGGAATTTTATGGTGAAACTTGTCTAAAGGATTTTGTGTGTAAATTTATCGATAGACGTTTCAAAATCCATACATTCATATCGCACAATGGCAAGGGATATGACAATTACCTAGTAATCAGACAGTTGTAAGATGAAAAGATGGACGTTGAACTAATTAATCAGGGTGGTAAGATAATGTGTATGACCGTAAAAGCTCTGAACATCAGATTTATCGATTCTTTAAACTTTCTACCTATGAAATTAAGCAAACTGTCGGCCGCCATGGGGTTCCCCGGGGGTAAGGGTCATTTTCCACACTTGATGAACACTTCAGAAAACCAAAATTATGTCAGCCCGATGCCGCCGCCAGAACTTTACGGCGTTAACTACATGCTGCAGAGGGAGAAAGCCGAGTTTTTGGTTTGGTATGAAGAATGCAAGGGAAGTGTGTTTAACTTACAGAGAGAGTTGAAACGTTACTGCCAGTTGGATGTGGCAATTCTAAGAGAAGGCTGTGTCAGGTTTTGGGACGAGGTCATGAATATGACCAGACAGACACGCGTGACTGAGTCAGGGGCCGCCTGCGTTGTGTGCATCGACCCCTTTCAGTTTGTGACCATCGCTAGTGTCTGCATGGCCATGTTCAGACTTATGTTTTTACAGGAAGAGACGATAGCGTTGCTACCCCATGACAATTACCACCACCAGCAAAAACGATTTTCTACACCCAGCATCAGTGGCTTATGTACATCGAACACACAGAGCCCGTTAAAATCCAACACGCGTTAACCACGGCCGGTGAGTTCAAGGTTGGTCAAAGCTGAAAGCTCAAAGCTGAAATAAATGTATAAAATTTGGCTTGCATCATAGCAGTTGAGCAATAAAGTCTGTCCTAATTAAAGAGTACCTAAAGTTTGAAAGTACAACATAGAATAAGAATAGAGAAATGGCAAAACGATTTTGTGCCATCTTCCCCATTCACACTATTTTTATGTGCCATTTTTTGCTTATTCACGTACTATTTTAATCAAAATAATATTAAGAAAGATCTGTGTGTATTCAGATAGTATTATTATTGTTCATACTTACTCGTCAAAAGAGGATTGCTGAGATATTTGCGGATATACTTTTACGTTTGAAAAACGTGTCCAAAATGGTGACCAACGAATACTAGCAATGCATTGTGGTATATAACCGGAAAATATGCTGGGTTCGATATTTTCTCAACGTATGCGTTTATTAATGTTGTCGATATTATGGTTGAAATTTAACATTGATAATACATCGCGGCTATGTGCCCCCTGCTATGTGCTGATGTGCAATTTTAACGCATGCAGTTAGTAAGGATCGTACTGTTGTATGGTATTATATATAATGACATTATGGAATAGGATGGGGACAGGCCTGGCATCACGGGGGGAGGGAGGAGTGTCGCCCCTTCAGTTTTGGGCAAAAAGATTTACCTAACTTAATTTGCGCCCTAAAAAAATAGTTGTACTTGGTCAATGGTCAGACAACACTAAATGACACGAACAGTCACTCAGTCTGTTTGATGGGCAGGAGGGCTATCCGTCCAGGAACTGCACATATCAGTGTCGTTATTGAGTGTCAACATTACGATCCTGTTTGCTCAGGTGGACCGATTCCTTGCAGTAGTTTATCATTATACTTAAAATCTTTATATAACTAGGACTAGTTATAGCAGTCTGTGCTTTCTGTTGGTTTTACAACATTTTTTTCTTAACGATTCAGAACGTCCATGTAGCTGCAAAAATGAACGCTTATGGTACTTTTCGCTCCAGGCAATACAAACCGTGAGAGTGACGAAAAATGTGAAACTGAACTTCATCGCAAATACCAGATTGCTAGTCGTTATCTTCTATCATGAAGCACTAATCAATGGCATAGCTGCGAGATTTCATTTGGGTAGCTGCACCGTACAGCTCCGTTTTAACCGAAATATCACCCCCCCCCCTCAGAATTTCAGACGCCCCCCTACAGATTTTTCCCCGGGCACCGCGCACTGATGGGGGACGGGGTGTCCAGGAAATGGTATCAACTTTTCTCAAGAAAATAAAAATAGAAACTCTATAGGCACTCAAACATTTTACTGTTTTTTTTTTTCAGGCAGTAAATTACGTAAATTACTGCTTCGACACGTAATGGCATTATAATCAAGTGCAGGAGCTGAGGGCTCTTGTTTTGTTTCGTTTTCCATGGCGTTCGTAAGCGCGCAAATCAAAGGCAATTCCTGCGTCTAACACGAATGTAAATGCTTTTGAAAGTGCAGTGTGGTGCAGCTTGTAAAATCCTTGTCCACATTTGTGGTTTGTTGATGTTTTTCTGTCTGCCAAAGTTGCATTTTGACATCCAGACGGGGAGACTTTATCATTTGAACGTGAAGCCAGCCTTAAACCCTCTGAGGCGTGTCTGTCTGCCGGCACGTATTTTGTGAAAGGTTTTTTTTTTAACGGAGAGCGACTTTGAAAACGTTTCCTCAGCCACCTCGCACTCCGTGTTAGATTATAGGAAGAATGCGGCGGCGGAAAGCTCGCTGTAGTCGTGGCCGAGTGGTTAAGGCGATGGATTCAAAATCCGTTGGGGACTCCCCGCGCAGATTTGAATCCTGCCGACTACGGCATCTGCCGCATGTCGCCTTGTGCCTGCGCGGCAAAGGCGAAGTGCTGCTTCTCCTTTCCTGGTACTATAAGAACGCTAAATCGCTTGGCTCTGCTGTCATGGAAATAAATTCTTCAGATAACCACACATTTTGCGTTCGCACCTCTATTTCCGGTGCCTTCATGCACTCTTGTACCAAACGCACGTTCCTTCTGTATGCGGAGCCGATCATTTGCAATTGGGCTGTGCCGACAGATCAGGACGAGCTCTGTCGGCTCAAAAGCAGCGCAGGACCTGCAAGAACAACAGAAAGATTAGCATCCAGCGGGGGCTTCTTAGTGAGCCCAAGATCTCATCAAGAATCGGCTCCAGCAACAGGACTGGGCGCATTGTTCCATTCTCCGACCACTCTCGGTGTAAACAAGTCCCTCCTGGTCTCTGCTTGAATTGCACTTTCCTGCGTTTGCTTTGGTATAACTGGCTTCCCCTGCATGGGCGAATGTGAAGAAGATCCTTAGTAAGTCATTGAAGAAACCCGAGAAGAGGTCGGAGTGGTCTCTGTCGTTCATCAACGATCCAGTCAGGCAGTACTCCTCTGTAAAGCGCCGTTCGTTCACATCAATTGGCTTTTTTTTGCCTTCATTCGTGCAAGTAGTAAAAGCAGACGCCCCTATTCTGCCGTGACCCGGATTCGAACCGGGGTTGTTGCGGCCACAACGCAAAGTACTGACCACTATACGATCACGGCGAGTTACCGATACACACGTGGCAGGGCGGAAAAGGCTGTGCTCTCTTCGTGTGACATAATTCGGGAAAGTCCTGACGTTGCATTTCAACTGAGCCCCAGTATACATCGACCCTTCGACACTCTGAGTGACAACTCTCTTGCGTGTTTTCTCATATTTATGTAGTTTGCTTGCATGATGCCCGGAACAGCAGGGTTGTGCACTCCCATATGGTCTAGCGGTTAGGATTCCTGGTTTTCACCCAGGCGGCCCGGGTTCGACTCCTGGTATGGGAACGTGTCAATTTTGCCTCCTGCTTTCCAAAAGATCAGCACTGTGTACGAAGGAGCCGCATTAAAACTACTCAACGTGCAAAACGTGCGAGAGAGGGGGCGCTTGTTTCCAGCCGAAACTTCTCGCGTGTGAGACGAGCTGACCATCGCTGCAGGAGGTGGGAGGGTCACTCTGGTAGACAGGGCTGACCTTCGGCAATAGGATTTATACTCTCCAAGATGATATTTGCACTTTCTGGAGAGGCGATTTTCTCCACTTCAGTAGCCCGATTTCGTCGATTGCGTGGAGAGGGCTGTAGAATGTGGCGCCGTCTTTCCTGCTCCGTCCATGACAGGCGTGCTGGTCTCTGGAGAGAGAGCACGGTCCATCAGCGCACCCCAATAAAGGCACTGGAAGCAGCTGAATCGCATTGGCGAAGCTCAGCGCTGGGCCGCTGGGCACATCTGACCACAGTTTCCGTAGTGTAGTGGTTATCATGTTTGCCTCACACGCGAAAGGTCCCCGGATCGAAACCGGGCGGAAACAGACCAGACTTCTTCTGTCGCCACGCACAAAAGGGGATTGGGGATTCGCCTAGCGCTGTGATCGAACAGACCCACTCACCTCTTAGTGTGGCGGGATCTGCACAGTGCATGTCGCAGCGCATCCTGCTTTCACTTCAATGCGCGTCCTGATGTACCCCGGTCTCCCGCGTGACAGGTGGGGACAGGTGACAGGTCCTATACTAACGAGGAAGACATCGCTCTCTCCGACCCCCGGCATCGTGTCCCGACCCACCGTGCTGGAAGCCGACTCGTGCTGTGATTCCTTTACGGAGCAGAAATGACAACCGAGGAGCCGAGAGATCATTTCAGCATTTCGCGTCTGAACGGAAAACACAAACGACCAACTCGGAATGATTTGCCTTTGACGCTTATCAAAGCGTTCTTTGTGCATCGAACAGACCCACTCACCTCTTAGTGTGGCGGGATCTGCACAGTGCATGTCGCAGCGCTCCCTGCTTTCACTTCAATGTGCTTCCTGATGTCGAGTCGTGTGCCGTGCGGAGGCTCTGAAAGCGAGAGCAATGAAAAGGTGCACGACGCTGTGTTAGAAAACAGAGAAGTGAAAGGCAGTCCTTTCTCTAAGGAGGTAAAAGAAAAGCTACTCCCCGTCGGGGAATCGAACCCCGGTCTCCCGTATGACAGGCAGGGATACTTGCCACTATACTAACGAGGAAGACATCGCACGCTCCGAGCCCCGGCATCGTGTCCCGACCCAGCGTGCTGGAAGGCGACGCGTGCTGTGATTCCTTTACGGAGCAGAAATGACAACCGAGGAGCCGAGAGATCATTTCAGCATTTCGCGTCTGAACGGAAAACACAAACGACCAACTCGGAATGACTTGCCTTTGACGCTTATATACCTCTTAGTGTGGCGGGATCTGCACAGTGCATGTCGCAGCGCTCCCTGCTTTCACTTCAATGTGCTTCCTGATGTCGAGTCGTGTGCCGTGCGGAGGCTCTGAAAGCGAGAGCAATGAAAAGGTGCACGACGCTGTGAAATAAACATTAATAAACGCATATATAACGTCGAAAACACATCTAACACTAGGAGTATACGGCACTCTGCACAGTGTACGAAGTAAATTATTTTCGCAGTAATTAATTATATTGTAGCGTTTGCAGGTTCTTGTTCAGAACTAAAGAACAGTGGAGACGCGATTAACCAAGCACTGACTTTATTTAACAACCACACCAAAACCGAACACAGGATCTACACACACATGAGGAGACTGACGAAAACGTACACACATTTAGGGTGGTAATTACCTAACAACACACTCTACTTTTACAGGACTACACAGGGCACTAGAATTACTAGGACATTATTTACACAGGTAGGGTCAGCCGCTGGTCATCGTGCTGACCCTCAGACTCTTCCCGGCTACCACTCCCAGCATGCCCAGCAGTACTACGAGCGCCTAGGGGCGCTTCCTCCTCACCACCAGGCGAGGGCGTTACACTGCCCCCACCTGAAGCGTCTGGCGTCTCGCCGACGTCGAACACCCCCCTCAGGCTGTACTCGTATTCGGCAAACTGCTGCGGAACCCTGCGCGAGCGGCCGCTGCGCCGCGGTGACGGCTGGCGATCCACGGACGCCCCACTATCGGCCGGCTCCAGCCCCGGCTGGTCCTCTGGAGCCTCCCCACACGGCTCCTCCTCCCGGGCCCGGTAGGGGGCCAGGCGGTCTCGGTGCAGGACCACCACTCTCCCCTGTGTTCGCAACCGGACACGGTAGCAGACCTCGCCCACCACCCCGAGTACCTCAGCGGGCCCCTCCCACGACGGCGCCAGCTTAGGGCTGAGGCCTTTGCAGCGGCGCGGGTTGTACACCCAAACCGAGTCCCTGGGCTGGAAGGCAGGCCCCCTGCAGCGCAGGTCGTAGTACAGCTTCTGCCGGACCCCCGCCTGTGTCAGGTGGGTCCGTGCAAAGCTGTGCACCCGCTGCATCCGCTGCCGCAGGTCCCACTCGTAGTCCGGTCCAGCCGGCGGTGCCGACCCGTCTCCGGGCGGCGGGCCGAAGACCAGGTCCACCGGTGTTCGCATTTCCCGGCCCAGCATGAGCGAGGCCGGGGTGCACCCGGTGGATTCCTGGACCGCGGTCCGATACGCCCAGAGCGCAAGGGGGAGGTGGCGGTCCCAGTCCCGTTGGTGCCGGGACACCAGGGTGGCCAGCTGGGTGGCGAGCGTCCGATTAAACCGCTCTACCAACCCGTCGCTCTGGGGATGCAGCGGGGTGGTCCGCGTCTTAGTAATCCCCAGGCGCTGGCACACTCTGGAGAAGACCTGGGACTCGGAAGTTACGCCCCTGGTCACTGTGTAACTCCTCCGGCACCCCCAGCCTGGCAAACATCCCCTCCAGCAGTGCATCGGCCACCGTGGGGGCACTCTGGTCCGGGAGGGCGTAGGCCTCCGGCCACTTCGTAAAGTAATCCATGGCCACCAAGACGTAGCGGTTCCCGGCCTCGGTGCGCGGAAACGGGCCCAAAACGTCCACTCCCACCCGCTCCATAGGAGCCCCCACCTGGTGTTGTTGGAGGGGGGCCCGAGAGCGCTCGGGGGGACCCTTCTGCGCCACGCACACCGCACACGTTCGGCAGTACCGCTCCACGTCCCGGTGGCAAAGACCCCAATAAAAATGGCCTCGGAGACGCTGCAGGGTTTTTTTACCGCCGAAGTGCCCCACACCCGGCTGGCCGTGCACCGCTCGGAGCACCGCCCCGCGGAGCGACCGAGGCACCACCAGCTGCCACCGTACCTCGCCACTGGAGGGTACCCGCCACCCCCGGCGCAGCACCCCGTCCTTTACCTCCAAGGCCTCCCACAGGGCGCAGAGGGCCTTGACGGACTTCGGGTGCGGGGCGAGCTCCTCTCGCGTAGGCCGCACTCCTGCTGCCCTCTAGCGGAGCACCGGCCCCACGTCAGGATCAGCTGCCTGACGCTGCGCCAGGTCTGGCAGGCCCACCCCCAGCGGCCCCTCCCGGGCCGTGGCCGTGGCGCTCACCCCCGCCACGGCGCGGACAGCCTCCTCACGCTGCTCCCGCCGGGCGCAGTGATGGCAGTCCGCGGCCTCGCAGGGGCGCCGCGAGAGAGCGTCGGCATTGAGATGGCGAGACCCCGCACGGTGCACGACAGTGAAGTCGTACTCCTGCAGTATCTCTATCCATCGCGCCATCTGTCCCTCTGGCTCCTTAAAGTGGAGCAGCCAGGTGAGGGACGCATGGTCGGTCCTCAACCGGAACCGGGTCCCGAACAGGTACGGCCTGAAGTGGTGGACCGCCGCCATCACCGCCAGCAGCTCGCGACGGGTCACGCAGTAGTTCCGCTCAGGCCTAGTCAGAGCCCGACTATAGTAAGCCACTACGCGCTCCCCATCTGGCCCTTCCTGCGCCAACACCGCCCCCACCCCCGAGTCACTCGCGTCGGTGTCGAGAATATACGGCAACCGCGGGTTGGGGTAGGCCAGCACGGGGGCCCCCACCAGAGCTTCACGCAACCGGCCAAAGGCAGTCTCACAGCCCGAGTCCCAGTCAAAACGGCGGCCCTTGTCGGTGAGGCGGTGCAGCGGGGCAGCGATGCTGGCAAAGTCCCGGACGAACCTCCGATAGTACGAGGCCAACCCCAGAAAGCTGCGGAGCTCCGCGACGGTGCGTGGAGTCGGCCAGCCCCTCACTGCGGCGACCTTACCTGGGTCCGTAGCCACCCCTCGCGATCCAACAACATGTCCCAGGAAGGTCACCTCCCGCCGCAGGAGCTCGCACTTGCGGGGGTTGAGCCTCAGGCCAGCACGGCGGATGCAGGCCAGCACCGCCTGGAGGTTCGTCAAGGCCTGGTCGAAACTCCGTGCATGAACCAGCAGATCGTCCAGATACAACACACACTGGTTCCGCGGGACCGATGCCAGCACCCTCTCCATCAGCCTCTCGAACGTCGCCGGGGCATTGCACAGGCCAAAAGGCATGACAGTAAACTGCCAGAGGCCCTGGCCGATGGAAAAGGCCGTCTTCGGGCGAGCATCGGGAGCAAGCGGTACCTGCCAGTAGCCGCAGCGGAGGTCCAAGGAGCTGAACTAGGTCGACCCGGTGATGTAGTCCAGGGCGTCATCTATCCTCGGCAGGGGGTAGGAATCTTTCCGGGTGACCTTGTTCAGCTTGCGGTAGTTGACGCAGAACCTCCACGAGCCGTCTTTTTTTTTAACCAGTACGGCTGGCGCCGACCACGGGCTCGCGGAGGGCTCAATCACCCCCGCTGCGGCCATCTCCCGGATCTTTTCCTCGGCGGCGGTCCGCTTGGCGTGAATCATGCGTCCTGGTGGGATGCGGATGGGCTGAGCGTCGCCGGTGTTGATCTCGTGTTGGACCAGGGCAGTGCGGGTGCAGTCCTCATCTCTCGCCGCAAAGAGGTCTTCGTTCTGGGCGAGTAGCTCCTGGAGCCGCTGCCGCTGGTCCTGATCGAGGCCCTCGCAGCTCCGCTGGTAGAGATCCTCAACGGCGCGCCTCGCTTCCACGCAACGCTCGGCCCCCGCCGCCGCTACCTTGTCTGGCCCCCCGGCCGACTCAGGAGCAGGATCCGGCACGCTCGCTCCCCGGCTCGCAGGCCTGGTCTGCCCCGGCGACTGACGCCGCCGCCGCCGCTGCCGCTGCCTCTTGTTCCCCCGGCTCCGGCAAGCCCGCGTCCCTCGGCCTTCGCCGGACCTGCCCTCCACCAGGTGCAGTCGCTCCCCCTGCCACACCAACTCCTGCCGGTCCAAGTCCAACCTGGCCCCCACTCGCTGCAGTAGGTCCAGCCCCAGAATGCAGTCCTCCTGGATGGGTGCAAGGTAGCAGGGGTGGCGCACCGTCGCTGCGCCCAGACGGAAGGCAAGCACCCGTTTCCCCCGGACTGCAGCGAGCTGTCCCGTCACGGTCCTCACGGTCCTGGAGGCCTCCCATCCTGGGGGGTTGGTGCCCTCGGTGTCGGGGAGGACGCCCGGCCGAAGTAGGGTTACTGATGAACCGGTGTCGAGTAGGGCCAGGCAGGGTTGGTCCTCAATCCGGCAGTGGAGGTACAGGCCCCGGCTACAGCCGACTCGCCCCACGGTGGCGTGAGGGGCGCCGGTTTTTACAGCGCTCTCCGGAGCGGGGGTTGAGGTGTTCAAGGGTGGCCTTCCCCGCGCTGAGCCGCCCCGTTCCCGTTTCCCGACGCCGATCGGGGAGAGCGAGGTTCGGGTGCCCGGCAGAACCGGGCTTGGTGTCCTCTCTTCCCGCAGCGGTTGCAAATCAGCGTGCGGGGCTGTTCCGTGGCGGTCGCTGCACGGGCTGGCTCCTCTTCCCCCTCGCTGGATTCCTCCGTCGCCGCCTCGGTCAGCCGGCAGGGCGCACTGCGTCTGCTGGCGCTGCCAGTCACCCCGAACACTACCTCAGCCCGTGTAGCAAGGGCCAAGGCCTGCTCCAGCGATGTTGGCGTGGCCAGCTGCACGTGGCGCCGCAGCTCCTCGGGCGAGATGGCCTTGAGAAAGGCCTGGAGAGCCATCTCCCGCTGCGCCTCCCGGGGGAAAGTTGGGTATCCTCGGCGGGCGAGGAACATGACATCCGCGGCGACCGGGCCCAGTCGCTCTCCTGGTCGGCGCCGCCGCAGGGCCAGCCTCTCCCGCATCAAGTCCGGCACCTCCTCTACACCGAAGCGCAGCTGGAGGGCTGCTGCCAGCGCCGTGTAGTCGCCTCTGTCCTCCTCCGGGACGTCCAGGAGCACCTGGCAGGCCGCTCCTTCCAGCGCCGCCGCCAGGTGGCCGGCCATCTCCGCCCGGCTCCAGCCATTCGTCCGGGCCGCGAGCTGGAACTGCGCCTCATAGGTCTCCCAAGGCGCTTCACCATCGTAGCGACCTGGTCGCACCCGCGCCGATGGGTGTGGGAATCGCTGATCGGCTCCGGCAGGGAGGGCATCCTCTCTCCGGGGCGGCCGCCCCAATTCTACTGGCGGGACCACTACTGGGTAGCCCTGGTAAGGGCTGTGGCCACCTGTCGCACCCAGGAGTTGCTCAGGCTCCCTATGTGCGACGCCGATGGGTTCTGCGTCTTTCAGCGTCAGCCGGCGCTTTACGGAATCGGGTAGTGTCTGCCACGAGTTGTTCATTCTGCCCACTTCTGACACCAATGTAGCGCTTGCAGGTTCTTGTTCAGAACTAAAGAACAGTGGAGACGCGATTAACCAAGCACTGACTTTATTTAACAACCACACCAAAACCGAACACAGGATCTACACACACACATGAGGAGACTGACGAAAACGTACGCACATTTAGGGTGGTAATTACCTAACAACACACTCTACTTTTACAGGACTACACAGGGCACTAGAATTACTAGGACATTATTTACACAGGTAGGGTCAGCCGCTGGTCATCGTGCTGACCCTCAGACTCTTCCCGGCTACCACTCCCAGCATGCCCAGCGGTACTACGAGCGCCTAGGGGCGCTTCCTCCTCACCACCAGGCGAGGGCGTTACAATATTTACTATATTTATTATACACGTGTAAATTAATTACTGCGAAAATAATTTACTTCGTACACTGTGCAGAGTGCCGTATACTCCTAGTGTTAGATGTGTTTTCGACGTTATATATGCATTTATTAATGTCGTCGATTTTACGGTTGCAATTCGACGTTGATTATACGTCGAGGCGACGTATATATACGTATAGCCGTATTTTCGCCGTGAATATACGTATATTCGACGAATCAATGCCCACAGCTTGGCATACAAGGGTTTTGCGGAGGGGTCTTGCCACCTGCCTGAAAAAAAAACAGTAAAATTTTTGAGTGCCTATAGAGTTTCTATTTTTATTTTCTTGAGAAAAGTTGATACCATTTCCTGGAAACCCCGTCCCCCATCAGTGCGCGGGGCCCGGGGAAAAATCTGTAGGGGGGCTTCTGAAATTCTGAGGGGGGGTGATATTTCGGTTGAAACGGAGCTGTACGGTGCAGCTACCCAAATGAAATCTCGCAGCTATGCCATTGATTAGTGCTTCATGATAGAAGATATCGACTAGCAATCTGGTATTTGCGATGAAGTTCAGTTTCACATTTTTCGTCACTCTCACTGGAGAGTATTGCCTGGAGCGAAAAGTACCATAAGCGTTCATTTTTGCAGCTACATGGACGTTCTGAATCGTTAAGAAAAAATGTTGTAAAACCAACAGAAAGCACAGACTGCTATAACTAGTCCTAGTTATATAACGATTTTAAGTATAATGATAAACTACTGCAAGGAATCGGTCCACCTGAGCAAACAGGATCGTAATGTTGACACTCAATAACGACACTGATATGTGCAGTTCCTGGACGGATAGCCCTCCTGCCCATCAAACAGACTGAGTGACTGTTCGTGTCATTTAGTGTTGTCTGACCATTGACAAAGTACAACTATTTTTTTAGGGCGCAAATTAAGTTATTTAATAACGTGGATTAAATAACTGGATGGCGTGGATTTTTGTCTTAAAGGAAACAGAAGTAGGAGATATATATATGTATGTATGTTTTTGGTGTTTTCCTTGTTTGTGAAATACATATACACACGCACGACACTAACATAAACACACCTCATAATAAAAGAGCAAAGCATTAAGTAGCAGGATTTAAAGGACGTTGAGACCCGAGAATCGCCCTGATTGAGCTCAGTGTGTAAGTCCACCCTGGAGCAAAAGCAGCGATGCTGGCATTCTGGGCATGGTGAATTACTGATCAAGAAAGGGGGTTTTCGAGGTCTCGTTCCTTACCTGTGAACAGTGTGGTGTAAGTCCTCTCTAAAGTCTCTGAGAGGCATTTAGATCTGGAGGTAACAGACGCCCTTGGCTGAATGAGTGCAGGAATGCACAGGTTTTTCAAGTGAAAGCATCCCCTTACTGTATGAGCTGTTACCTCACACACGACAAAAGTAAAAGAGACCGAACATGTGTACTAACTGATGGTTTGAGAAAGTGGTGGAAGGGTCCGTTTATATATCGGAAAAGTGTAAGTTGAAGGAAAAGAAGGAGAAAAATATGGGAAAAGCTGAGTTTGTCAGAGGGAGTCTGGGGCGAAGACACCTGTAAAATAAGCATATGCGTATTGATTGGCAAAAGCACAAGCATGTAGCTCCCACCCTGGTGCACGGCCGGCACCAGTGGTGGCAGATACATGAGAAAAAAAAGAAATTGGGATGTGACTTCTTAAGTGTGTTTACGGGGAAAACAAAAACCCAGAAGAAAAGATACTTTACTCGCTACGAAAGAGTATAAACAAAAGCGAAAAGAGGCAGTGCAGGAGAATCAGAAACTAAAAGAAGAATTAGTTCCTGGTCGCACTGCACTAGTTAATGTGTTATATCCTGCACTCCCATAGGGGAACAGACAGGCAGGAAATGAAAATAATTGGGATCAATTCCCACAGTGACCATATGGAGACGGGGGGTCTGGGTGGGATGACACCTGGTACGAGTGTGATAGAGACAGAACAGGAACTCCCTTCTTAAACAGAGGGTGCCTGCAGACCTGTACTCTCACCCTAAGTGGGAGAGGGCCTGATGTAGCGGGGGCTGGCGCTGTTGATGACAGCGTCACTCTAAGTGTCTCGCACCCCATCGAGGGGGTCCGTACTCGCACCTACCTTCCCTGATTCCCCCATACGATCAAATCCAAAACCGGAAGATATTGACTGGTGGGCTAAAGTACCGCACCCAAAATTAGGAATGCAGCGAACCTGGAGTGCACTTCAGGAATTAAAAGGATTCATGTAGAAGTAAAACAAGAATACAGCACATTGTAGTACGAAGAGAAAAATATATTCTCGATGTGTATGTGTGTTTTATGAATTTGTGTGCCGGCATGTATGTGTGTAACTGTGAGTTTTTGTATACTAAATGACGGTGTGAGTGTGTTTAGCCAGCGGGACTGGCTAGAGACGTAACTAAAGAGACTTGATGAAAATCAACTTAAGGAGATTGGAAAATATAAGAGCGTCTGAAACGTATAAGTACAGTACAGGTGGACGTAAAAGTAGTTAGATAAACAGTGTTTGTATTTTTATACAATTAGTTGCAATAGTGAAAACAATTTGGGTTTATTCGAATGTCTCAGACATGCTGAAACGCTGTAGGTTTAGAATCGAGACTGGGGAGAATAACATCTTGTGAGAAGATCTGTTTACCTAACGATTAGATCCTGTAAATCCCTTGTAGCCTACCTAAGTCTGTCCCAGTCCAGTGGATTAAAATGTACTGTTAATGGAGTGTTGGTTTCTCTGTTAGGGGATACTGGAGCACTACTGTCATGCTTGTTTCACTCCTCTGTTCAACAGTGTGCTATAGAGTAATGTATATGGGGAGATGGCAGGAGGCCACAGGAGTATTGGGGCACCAAGTTTTACTTGCTGAGTACCAGATTTTAATGGGTGGTTTTATCCCAGATCTATTGGGTTGGAATATTATGCATTACAAAGAATGACTATCCAGAACAGGGTATCACGTGGCTTCAACTGACTGTGATCACTCAGTATGTTGATGGTATTCTGAGTGCTTCCCCTGACGAGGAAACCCACAAGTCTGAGTTGCTTCAGCTTTAGAGTGTCTAATATTAAGCAGTTATGATAAGGCCCTTTTGTGTCGAGCATTGTGTGATTTTAACAGGGCCAGGGTGCAATATTTTTACGGGGTGAGCACAACTTTTAACAGATCTGCTTAAGGGGGGAGTGCAGTACAAGGACAAGATTGCCTTGGTACCAGCAGCAAAAGCCGCCTGTAATAATTTGAAACAAGCTCTCTTACAGGTGCTGAGACTGGGGTTTCCTCAGATGGATCAACCATTCTTTGTATGTAAGTGTGGACAAAGGGTTCTGGGCAGCTGTGCTGACGCAGGAGCATGGAGGTAGGCACTATTATACCATTCGATACTGTAGCCAAAGGGTGGGGGACGGTGAAAATTGAAGAAAATGTAATACTGTTTACTGATGGGTCCTCTCTGATGCATGAGGGAGAACAGAGAACAGGCTGAGCCGTTACAACAGAATTCGAGGTGCTAACAATCGGAAAATGCCCCTCCACTGCCTCAGCACAGCAAGCCAGTTAAGAGCACTGATGGAAGATTGTAAAAAGAAAGATGTTAAAAGGTTACTGTATATGTATATAATGTATGTATTTGTTGCATGTAGGCCACAATTCTGGATGGCTATGGAGAAATAAGATTCTCTCACAACGGCAGGGACTCCAGTTAAGAATACTGGGCTTGTCTCTGAACTGATTTGTAGTTTTACAGCTGCCGACAGAAGCAGCTTGAGTAAGGTGTCAATAACACAATAAATAAAGAATTCCAGTAACTCAAGGTAACAACCATGCAGATGCAGATGCCAGACGAGCGGCACTGGGAGGGCGGGAGTCTGAGACCCCTGTGAAACCTCTACTGGGGAAAAGGGAGAATTCAGGTTGAGGCCTTTAATAGATGTTTAATAGTGGTTAGAACAAATGTGTAAAGAATGTGGGGTTGTATGATGATGTGATGTGGGCTGGCACATACCCAAGTGTATGATAAAGATGATCCCGTGGTACGGACTGCCCTGCCCCTTGGATACTGATCTAGGGGCAGACTACACTGGGAAGGTGTGCCAGGCTGTAATTGCCTCACTAGGGGTAAGTTGGAAGTCACATTGCCCCCATCACCCACAGTCTGAAAGACCAACTAAGGAAATATCAACTGAAGGGACACCGTGGGTAGATGCTCTACCTGCAGTCCTGTGCGGTTTGCGGGCTGGAGCAAATGGAACTGTGAGACTGAGCCCATTTGAGATCATCACGGGCAGCCAAAGAAACTCCCTGGAGGCCAAGTTTGGCTAACGCACTGATGAATTAACTAACTCTCTATTAAAGTATTGTAGGTTTGTTAACTGAAGCGGTGCACAGGGCTTGTGAACAGGTGCCGGACGCTTGGGGACCTCCAGCAGAGGGGAGACACGACCGGATACCTGGCGAGTGGGTGTAGGTGAAGAAGAGATACCCTGCCAGACGTTGCAATCCTGCTGGGAGGGACCATATCAAGTGCCACTAACTACTGATTGTGCCATCTGAGTGACAGGATGAGATCGCTGGATCCGCGCATCACACTTTCACCGACCCACGGCACCAGAGACTGAGTGAACAGAAAGAAGGATGTTGTTACCGTTTCTGTGTCTGATGCTTCCTAAGACCAACAGTGTGCTTGTTAGGCCTGAGGAGCATTACTGGGGATATGGTATCAATACATTCCAGATGTTGGCATATCTATTCAGCCAAAAAATTATAATCGGAGTTGGGTCAATATTGCTGTTCCAAGATCCTGACGATAGATCTCCACATGGCTGAGGTCTGCGTTTGGGTCCTGGGGTAGGACTTTATGTATTTGTAGGATTAGGATTGTTTTATGTGTAAAATTGTAACTATCACTTGTACAAAAACATCAATAACACCTTGTTGTAACCGTGGAACGCACAATGTCATGGTAATGCATGCCTGTACATCTAAAAAGGAAAGATCTGCCCTGACATTGTATTTGTAAAAATAGACAGTCCTGATGTATGCCATATTTTATAAGGGGGGAATGAAGTAAGAGACAAGATGTTAAAAGGGTTAATAACTTAAGTCAGTTCTGCCTGAAAATTAGACTTCTAAGCAACAGGGGTTTATGGCAGGAAAGGGGGTTAACTGATAAGGATTCCGGATGCGAGCAAGGAACCCCCTGGGGGCATAATCTTAAACTGACCATTTAGCAAGGGCCTCTTAACTGGCCAAATACCATAACCCCCCCCCCCCCCTTACAATAACATCGAATGACGTCTGAAGCAGCAAGCAAGGACTATATAACCTAAAAGTTTGTACCGGCACATCGAACAATACTTCGGTTTTGTTGTTTCTTGCGGGAAACAAGACTTTGGCTTTATTGTTCCTTGCATGCAATAAACTCATCTGTTTTACTTCATCTCAGGATCAAGAACCTTATTCCTTCTGTTACAACAGGGCTTTCTCACGCAGTTTCATGGTTCTTGTAACCCAAATCCTACACTGGCCTGAAGTGCCCCCCCATTTCACAGCATTTGTCAGCTGATTTAAAATGTACCTAAAGGAGAAGCATTATTGAAGACCATCAATTACCAAGAGCTTTTGTCAAAGGTTTTGGTGGTCATTTTTAATTTTTAATGACCACAGAGCGCTGTGACCTCGGTTTTACATCTCATCCAAAAGACAGCGCCCTTTTACAACACAGCGTCTCCGTCACTATGCTGGGGAATTGGGACCCGCACAGACCTCAGGGTGAGCGCACCCCCGCCGGCACCATTAACACCGCTTCCAGCTGGAAGCTTTGTTTTTCCCTGTAGCTCATCCTCATCCGGGTACTGACCTGGCTCACACCTGCTTAGCTTCAGTGGGTTTTCAGTTGCGAGTTGCAAGGGGATGCAAGTGATGGAGCCGCTCGCTGCAAAAGCCACTGCATTGGCCGGGAATCGAACCCGAGCCTCCCGCGTGGCAGGCGAGAATTCTACCACTGAACCACCAATGCTCGGTGCCTGGGCTTTCAAAAAAGACGCTTTTTTGGTGCTCTGTGCAAAAAGCGTCGACATGCTTCCAGCTGCAAAATGCCATTCGCGGACGCTGAAGAATTTATTTCCAAGGCAGTGGGTACAAGCGATTTGGTGTTTTAAAACCACCAGGAACAGCAAAGAGGCGCGCTTCTTTGCTTGAGCCGGAACACAACGACAGGAGGTGGACAACGTAGTTGGCAGGATTCGGAGCTACGCGGGAAGAACCCAATGGATTTCTAGTTCATCGCCTTAACCACTCGGCCACGACTACAGCAAGCCCCACCGCCGCTGCGTTCTTGCTACAATCTTACCTGGATCGCGGGGCGCCGGCGGAAGCCTATTTCAAAGTCGTTCTCCGTTTCAAAAAAACATTTCCAAAATACAAGCCTTGCAGACAGACACGCCTCAGAGGACTTAAAGGTGGCTTCATATCGAAATGATAAAGTCTCCCCGTCCGGACATGAAAATGCCACTTTGTTACACACAAAAAAAGAATCAACAACAGAGAAATGCCCACAAGCACTTGAAAAGCCGCACCACGCCGCACTTGAAATAGCTCTTACATTAGTGGTAGACGCAGGAATCGCCTTTTTATTTACGCTCTTATCAAACTGTCAAAGGTTTGCTTTGCGAACGCTGCAGGACATCGCACAATCTCTTTTGAACGGGGACAAACAATTTCTTATGGGGCGCAGTAAGTACAGACGTTTAAAAAGCTCCACTCATGCCGACGATGCAGCATGAAGAAGCGCAACCTAACTTTTGACAGACAAAAGCCGGGCGCCGCTACGAGCAATATGAAATCAAACTGACAGCACACGGCGTTTCGCGCTGACTCAAAAGTGATCTCGACAGTCGCTGTTCTTTGCATAACGCCGAAAGAGCTAAAGAGCGTTTCTGTTGAGACGTAACAAGCTCGTTTCTTTCTACCATGATGTCACTATGACAAAATCTGTCTTTAAACACCTTGCTCAGTCTCTGACGAGACTGTCAAAAAATGCTTTCGCCGATTGTATTGCAAACCGGCGGAAGCGGGGTATTGAGAAAAGTTTTCAACTAGCAATAATCGCGCCTCGGCTAAACCTCACAGGCAACGATACTGCCACTGCGCAAAGCTGACGGTTGCTAGGCAACCGCGGGGATCCTATGGAAATCGTTATCGATCGTCTCATGGCATGTCGTTGCTGTAACGCTTCATATTTGTCGTCTTCTTCTTCTAGCTTGAGGTTTTGAAGAATTTCATGACAGACAAGGGCTCAGTCGGGAACAAACGGAGTTGTGAGAAAACCGTTGCTTAGTTTCAGCAGCAGAAATACAACCCTTTAAATACAAGATGACAGAACAATGACGAAGGGCATGCCGGGAGGAACTCATGCACTATAGAGGAAAGGGGGCGGGCACGTACAGTTCACATTCAAGCCACAAGTACTCTTCTCGGATTTTGCACTAACAAATCCTAACGTCTTGAAAGCATTGCAGCATGTTTGTGTCCCACTTCCCGTGGCTGCGGGACGACTGACACGAACGGACAAACACAATCTGTGGCGTTTAGCGTGACATAGTCTTGCAGGCATCGTGCTGTCTCACTGCAATACTATACCGCTGGAGGAAACAGTCCATCTGGTAATCAAATACAGCCTGGACAATAGGCTTGTATAGTGGTGTAAGCAAGATAAGGTTGTGATCTGATCTGCCAAGGGGGGGAAGGGCTGTGGAACTATATGCATCCTTAGCATTGGCATATAATAAGTCCAGTGTTTTGTTTCCCCCATCATTAATCGTTGCGCCTCTGTGAAAGGAAAGCTCTTGGGCAGTCTTTGAAACAGCTCGGATTTCTTATGGGGCGCAGTAAGTACAGACGTTTATAAAGCTCCACTCATGCCGACGATGCAGCATGAAGAAGCGCAACCTAACGTTTGACAGACAAAAGCCGGGCGCCGCTACGAGCAATATGAAATCAAACTGACAGCACACGGCGTTTCGCGCTGACTCAAAAGTGATCTCGACAGACGATGGTCTCTGCATAACGCTGAAAGAGCTAAAGAGCGTTTCTGTTGAGACGTAACCCATTGGGCAAAAGACGTATAATATACGTCTATTAAACGCATATCTTATACGTCTAAATGTGGTCTACAATTCGTCTAGAATGAAATTCTAATATACGTCTAAAGTAAAACGTCAATTATACGTCTATATTTAGACGTTCATTATACATAAATGGTTGGAGTTCTATTATACGGATACATTTAGAGGACTATTATACATATATGGTTGGAGTTCCGGATAACTTTAGAGGTCTATTATACGTATATGGTTAGAGGTCTATTATACGTATAACTTTAGAGGTCTATTATACGTATATGGTTAGAGGTCTATTATACGGATAACATTAGAGGTCTATTATACGTATATGGGTAGAGGTCTATTATACATCAAAGATAGATTTTATAGGTGTAGAAACAAGTAAAACAAGCCAATGATTAGGTTTAGAAATGTATTCTGAAAATACACATTCACACCTGAAACATATGTATTTCAAATTATACATTGTATACAATCAATCAACAATCAACATATGGGCAATAATCATAAAAAACACAACTAGTCTTAAACTTCAGCTACAAATTCTGGTAACATGGCAATATACAGTATAGTAATGACAAACACAAAACTAATTACATTAACACACTAACTCAAAACCACATTTTGATTCAAATATACATTTTAAAATGTACAACTTCTATATTTCCAAGAAAAAAATATTACATAAAATATAAAATATTACAATGGAAGTTAAGACGATTTTTGTCCACTATTTGCAAACCCTGTCTAATTGTCCTAACAGTTAGAACCAAAAACCTATTATTTTCAGAGTCCAGATCTCTTGGCCCCCTGCCTTGCATATGCATTCTTCAAGTAACACATTGCGTGCTCCTTTATTTCTTTTTCTGTTGATGTAGGGTGGGACTTCAGCACCGCAGCTAGGAGAAAATTATATAATATTACTTCCCAAATAAATGATGATTAATATCTTCTTTAGTATAATCTAAAAAATGAACGGTTTACTAAGCTCAAAGCTGAAATAAATGTATAAAATTTGGCTTGCATCATAGAAGTTGAGCAATAAAGTCTGTCCTAATTAATGAGTACCCAAAGTTTGAAAGTACAACATAGAATAAGAATAAGAGAAACGGCAAAACGATTTTGTGTCATCTTCCCCATTCACACTATTTTATGTGCCATTTTTTTGCTTATTCACATACTATTTTAATCAAAATAATATTAAGAAAGATCTGTATGTATTCAGATAGTATTATTATTGTTCATACTTACTCGTCAAAAGAGGATTGCTGAGATATTTTCGGATATACTTCTACGTTTGAAAAACGTGTCCAAAATGGTGACCAACGAATACTAGCAATGCATTGTGGTATATAACCGGAAAATATGCTGGGTTCGATATTTTCTCAACGTATGCGTTTATTAATGTTGTCGATATTATGGTTGAAATTTAACATTGATAATACATCGCTGCTATGAGCTGATGTGCAATTTTAACGCATGCAAATATTAAGGATCGGTCACTGTTGTATGGTATTATATATAATGACATTATGGAATAGGATGGGGACAGGCCTGGCATCACGGGGGGAGGGGGGAATGTCGCCCCTTCAGTTTTGGGCAAAAAGTTTTACCTAACTTAATTTGCACCCTAAAAAAATAGTTGTACTTTGTCAATGGTCAGACAACACTAAATGACACGAACAGTCACTCAGTCTGTTTGATGGGCAGAAGGGCTATCCGTCCAGGAACTGCGCATATTATTGAGTGTCAACATTACGATCCTGTTTGCTCAGGTGGACCGATTCCTTGCAGTAGTTTATCATTATACTTAAAATCGTTATATAACTAGGACTAGTTATAGCAGTCTGTGCTTTCTGTTGGTTTTACAACATTTTTTTCTTAACGATTCAGAACGTCCATGTAGCTGCAAAAATGAACGCTTATGGTACTTTTCGCTCCAGGCAATACAAACCTTGAGAGTGACGAAAAATGTGAAACTGAACTTCATCGCAAATACCAGATTGCTAGTCGTTATCTTCTATCATGAAGCACTAATCAATGGCATAGCTGCAAGATTTCATTTGGGTAGCTGCACCGTACAGCTCCGTTTCAACTGAAATATCACTCCCCCCTCAGAATTTCAGACACCCCCCTACAGATTTTTCCTCGGGCACCGCGCACTGATGGGGGACTTTTGTCAAGAAAATAAAAATAGAAACTCTATAGGCACTCAAACATTTTACTGTTTTTTTTCAGGCAGGTGGCAAGACCCCCTCAGCAAAACCCTTGTATGCCAAGCTGTGGGCATTGATTCGTCGAATATACGTATATTTACGGCGAAATTACGGCTATATGTATATATACGTCGCCTCGACGTATAATCAACGTCGAATTGCAACCGTAAAATCGACGACATGAATAAACGCATATATAACGTCGAAAAAACATCTAACACAGTGCCTGAGGCTTTTTACTGTATGTATCGTGTGTGCCGCAACTAGGAGTATACGGCACTCTGCACAGTGTACGAAGTAAATTATTTTCGCAGTAATTAATTTATTATATTTACTATATTTATTATACACGTGTAAATTAATTGCTGCGAAAATAATTTACTTCGTACACTGTGCAGAGTGCCGTATACTCCTAGTTGCGGCACACACGATACATACAGTAAAAAGCCTCAGGCACTGTGTTAGATGTGTTTTCGACGTTATATATGCGTTTGTTAATGTCGTCAATTTTACGGTTGCAATTCGACGTTGATTATACTTCGAGGCGACGTATATATACGTATAGCCGTAATTTCACCGTAAATATACGTATATTCGACGAATCAATGCCCACTGGGAACAAGCTCGCTTCTTTCTACCATGATGTCACCATGACCAAATCTGTCTTTAAACACCTTGCTCAGTCTCTAACGAGACTGTCAAAAATTGCTTTCGCCGATTGTATTGCAAACCGGCGGAAGCGGGGTATTGGGAAAAGTTTTCAACTAGCAATAATCCCGCCTCGGCTAAACCTCACAGGCTACGATACTGCCACTGCGCAAAGCTGACGGTTGCCAGGCAACCGCGGGGATCCTATGGAAATCGTTATCGATCGTCTCATGGCATGTCGTTGCTGTAACGCTTCATATTTGTCGTCTTCTTCTAGCTTGAGGTTTTGAAGAATTTCATGACAGACAAGGGCTCCGTTGGGAACAAAGAAACCCGTTGATTCTTTTCAGCAGCAGAAATACAACCCTTTAAATACAAGATGACAGAACAATGACGAAGGGCATGCCGGGAGGAACTCATGCACTACAGAGGAAAGGGGGCGGGCACGTACAGTTCACATTCAAGCCACAAGTACTCTTCTCGGATGTTGCACAAACAAATCCTAACGTCTTGAAAGCATTGCGGCATGTTTGTGTCCCACTTCCCGTGGCTGCAGGATGACTGACATGAACGGACAAACACAATCTGTGGCGTTTAGCGTGACATAGTCTTGCAGGCATCGTGCTGTCTCACTGCAATACTATACCGCTGGAGGAAACAGTCCATCTGGCCATGAAACTCATTTGAACGTCTAGCTACAGCAACTAACAATATCATGATTTATTCAGGATGTGTGGAATCAGCACGTCCCGGAGACAGCTTCCGAAATCGTGAGCATTCTCTGGTGGTAGGGGCGTTCAAGATGACACTCAGGTGGGAGGTAAAGTTTAGTGTTTGAGGATTTTTTTTGAGTTTTTCATGACCTGAATGTTAATTTTTGCTTTTTTTGACTACAGAAAAATAAGGACTAAACACTACTTGTTTAAACTTCAGTTATAATTGAAAGAAAAAAAAACGATTTTTTTTAGGTTTAAGAATTTCGATATGAGTAACACTGGGAAAAGAAAAGAAAGTGCTGGGTCTTCGAAGGAGAAGTCTAAGAAACCTCAATCGTATATGTATAGCACTACAAGAAAATTGATGGCAACTAAAGGGAAAAGTGAAGCAGCTGGAGGGGACGTGGAAAGAGTGCTGGAGATGCGCTCGTACGCGAGCGTTCGCAGCCCAAGTGAGACTCAGCTGCCAGAGGAAGAGCCGGAGTCCCTGCCCAGCACACCTGTGAAAACCCCGGCAGCCAAGAGGGAAAGGGGCGACCTGACGCTGGAGGAGCTCCAGACCAACATCTTCAACATGATGGCACAGAGCATGGGTGAGCTGAAGGAAATGATTTGATCTAATACAGTCGCAATCGAAAGTCTTAAAAAGTCCATGGACTGTGTGTTTAAAGAGGTTGAAGACTTAAAGAGTGAAGTAAAAGTTCTTAAACAAGTAAATACCAAACAAGAAAAGCATATTAAAGAACTTGAATTGAAAGTGAACGATGTAGATAGATACCGTCGATGATGGAATTTAAAATTATTTGGAGTTAAAGAGGAACGTGATAAGGACCTTGTTGCAACAGTGAAGGGTATCTGTAAAAGGACCCTGCCGGACCAGGAGGACGTAATATCGGCCATTGACTTTTTTCACAGGCTCGGGAGAGCGAACATGTCTGGGCAAGTGCGCCCCAGATCGATTATAATACAGTTCACCAAGAGGACGGCGAGGGACATGCTGTGGCGAGCGGCGAGGGGGAATGAGTATTTGAATGGGAACAAACTGAGGTTTGCAGAGGACCTGTCTGCCGCGGACAGGAGTACCAGGAACCAGCTGTGGCCCCAGGTTGAAGCTGCCAGAAGAGAGGGGAGGAGAGCCTACTTTGTGGGAGCGAGGGCCTTTGTGGACGGGAAGGAGATTTGCTCCCAGTGACTGCTCAGTTAATGATTATGTTTGGTTATATTTGTTATACCAGTATATACTAGTGTTTCTTTAGTGTTAGTTTGGAATGGTGTAGTTAAGTGTTAAGGACTGTTATAGTTCTGGTTCTTTGAAAAACTCAATAGTTTAGACAGTCTTAGAGTTAGTTATTTGCTTTTGTGTATGTCTTTTTCATGAATGCCAGAGGTACTCGAAATGTTGTTAAAAGAAAAACTGTGTGCTGAGTTTTATTTTTTACAGGAAACGCATGCATGTTGAAACTAAAGTTTATAAATAATTGAGAAATATTAAAGCAAGGAAAATATGATACGTGTAAAATATACAATTTGATCACATAATTACTTAATTACCTCTGGTAGTTAAATGCTTTTTTCTGCTGCGTTTCTTTTCTCTTGTACATGACTCTGATCCTCTTGTTGTATTTGTATTTGTAAATTCTATGTTTAATAAAAAAAAAATTAAAAAAAGCATTCTCTGGTGGTGTCCTGCAGGCTTCCTGTGGGTGTGCGTTGGTGGTATAGTGGTGAGCATAGCTGCCTTCCAAGCAGTTGACCCGGGTTCGATTCCCGGCCAACGCAGTGGCGAATGTTTTCAAATGCTGTCATGAGCCCTTGGATTGTGACTAGCAAAGCGAAGCCTTTTGAAAGAGCTAAAGCACTGAAAAACGGAATTGAGGGAGAATCTTACAGGGGATTCTGAGCGGTGTCTGCATACACGCAGTCCGATATGGGTGCTGAAAGCTTGAGCTACTCTCAATGTCATGCTGGCTTTCCCCGGAGTAAATCTGTTACATTGAAAGAATGCTTCTCGCAGGTTCAAAAAGGGACCCTTGTTAATTGGAGAAATCAATGATTTCGAATGAATTCTGTATGTGTTAAAAGACAGCTATACACAGAAAACATGCAGGACACTGCTCATGATGTTTCCCGAGCCGAAACACAGTGCGTTTTTTCAAGCCATCTGACAAAGCCCGCCCACTGAAAACTGCAGCAGATCGTGTAAAGACGTTCAACTTTGTAACTACTGCACGCACAGGAAGCAGAATAAATTCCTCTTTTCAAACTGTCAAAGGTTTGCTTTACGAACGCCGCAGGACATCGCACAATCTCTTTTGAACAGGGACAAACGATTTCTTATGGGGCGCAGTAAGTACTGTTACTGTCACTGCTCGATACCGACGTTGGCCTACTATACCATGTTCAGCCACTGCTAGAAAATGTACGGCTCTAGCACCGGAGCAAACAACAGGAGGGCCAATGTCGAACAGGCACACGTGTCAAACATGGAGAGCGATGAGAATGGGATTCGAACCCATGCCTGCAGAGCACAATGGATTAGCAGTCCATCACCTTAACCACTCAGCCACCTTGTCGACGAAACTGGGCTGTCCGGACATGGGTTGGCGCGCTCCAGATGATCTTTTTTTTTTTTTTCCCCACGTACTCGAGGGTCATTTTCCTGTTCCACATGTGATTTCAACATTTTCCTTGGGAGATGTCAAGCCAGCAAGCCACTGCTGTGGTTCAGTGGCCAGTGTGGAGTTCAGTGGCCCTGTTGTACACAGAAAGCACATTGAGCTCCTTGGACATGAAAAGTTCCAGATAAAAGCCATTTGTCATCCTTTCTCTTGGTGTCGATGTTGCTATTGTATGTAAAGGTGGCAACTTGCTCAGCGAGCAGGCGGAGCACACACCGAATGCAGATGTGTCTGAGTGGTGTGTCCAAGTGGCTGCAAAAGGACAACACTCCTGGGGCGCCGTGGCTTAGTTGGTTAAAGCGCCTGTCTAGTAAACAGGAGATCCCCGCCTACGGCTAGACTTAATTAAAGGCAAGTATTCATTTCCTGTCTTTAACGCGACTTGTTTTTCTTAAAATGGATGCAACTTGCAAAACATGAAATACAAGCCTTGCTAATCAGCGCTAGCGGCTGGCAAAAAAAAGGAGTCAGCTATTTTTTTTTTCTTTAACCTTAACCCTGCTAACGGAGAAGAGTTAAACGACCGAGTCTATGCAGCTTAAACGGTGCGCAAGTCGGGTTCTTAGCTGAAAGGGTGGTAAATCACGCTCACCCCAGTCCTTAATCTTTTAAAGAGGATACAAAATTGAACCTAGTCGCCACATCACATACATCCTGTTAAATGATAAAAAGGTAACATCTATCCTCGCTCCAGAGTAAATCTCACGTTGAGGGCATCTTTTTTTTCACTTTACCGTGAGTCGGGCTCGGCTGCACAGAGGAGAGAGCAGAGCAATGAGGTCACAGGGACAGGGGAGTCACACGCTGGCGGTTTGAATACGCGGAAGATCACTGAGGGATCCACAGTATGTGGACCCTCCGCTCGCCATCAGTCCACACTCCGGACTCTGAATCCTGCCATCCGAGTTAAGATCTCGGCGGAACCTGAGGCGCAGTTCCTTCTTAAAACGTAATCTGGTGAGCATTTCTAGAATCGCACTTGTATATATGCAGCCTTTAATGTGTTGCTAGGTTAAAATTGATGACTTCTTGTATTTCAGTAGGCAACTGCCCTCTTGATTTTGGATTTAATTTCTTTATTACAGGGGCGCTTTTATGAAGACAGAGTCATGTTCAGGTACTTTGCTTGATGGAGGAAGCTCATTTCGGACTCTGTGATCTGCTCACCTGGAAAGGTCTGCTGTACTACTAAAAGAGAGAAGTAGGGTCTGGAAGAAGGGACAATTTTATGATGCTTTGGAAGATAGTTTTTTTTTCTTATACTGAAAATGAAAAGTAGTTGTTTCTATATGGACTCAGTCTTTGGAATTTGTATATTTATACATTTCAGTGAACCCTCAGCCATTCCTTCTGTATTGTAATTCAATTTCTCTTTTAAAATTCCTTCCCCACTTCTAGGACCTGCAGTTGCTGAACTCCACAATGGCTTCTATTGGAAAGTCTGTGACTGAGACCATTATTTATTTAGGAGCAATGAGCAATTCTTATATAAATGCAATAAAATCATTATGCTCAAACTATGAGAGAGAATTTTAAGGATAATTTAAGAAATCAGTCTTAGCTTGTTTCTATACACAGATGGTATTATTTATTTTCAAAGGAAACCCGTGAGGATTCCCCTGGTGTGCAAGATGTGCCTGAATACTTTTGATCAGCTTCCTGCTCACTTCAAGAGGGCGTGTATGAAGCACGCCACGGCAGAAGAGATCAGGTGGCCTCTCAACAGGCGAGGGAGGACATGATGAATCACCTGAAGAACGGGGTCATCGTGGATTACCACAGAATAGAGATCAAAGGACACTTTGTGGGCTTGAAATACAAAGAAAATCATGTTCTATGGGACAAGATAAATACAAAACTTAAGCTTTTATTTTAATTAGATTTATTTATAAAGCATAAACAATCATTTATTACATTAATATATGTGAAAATAACATTTTAGTATCATACGTTTAGTATATTTAGTCCCTAATGCTGAAAGAAATGATCATAGAACATGACATCTAACCTTACCTGCTGTGTTTTTAATCCCTATTGCTCAATGCACGGTGAAAGCATTGCATACATATGTCTGACAATGAGGAATGGGCCCCTGAGACAGTCATTTGCCTGTTTCACAAATGATCGTATTTTACTAGAGATTCTGTTTGGGATTCAGATGTGCATTCGGACAGCAATCCCTTTCAAGAAATGATATGTTCTGGATGAGGTCAAAGGTGCTGGAACACTGTATTTAGGATGTGTTTGCAGAGACTGTGTGTCTCCTGCTTCAACGCAGTGAGAAATAGATGTGCTCCTGTAATTCATTGGTACATGCCCAGGGCAGTAAGCAGTCTGAGGATTTATTTCCAGACGGCATAGAGCAGTGAAGCAGTGAAGTAGTGCAACACACTGGATCATTATATTATTAGAATCTATTCTACTTAAATTATTACATTATACACAATTTGAGTTCATTTTAAAAAGTAAAAGGTAATGAAAGGAATGCATTTTCGTAAGAAAGATAATACCGATATGCATGTGATAATCTTCCTTATATCATGTAGTGCGTCATTTGGACACTTTGTGGGATTGAAATACAAAGAAAATCATGTTCTATGGTACAAGATAAATACAAAACTTAAGCTTTTATTTTAATTAGATTTGTTTATAAAGCATAAGCAATCATTTATTATATTAATATATGTGTGTAGCGGCGAGGCTTATTAATAAGGCAGAATTAAGTGTTCTGAGCCTTCCCAAATGAGGCCCCATTTCTCTGTTCATCTCTGTGGTGCAGCCACAGAGAGACTATTCATGCAGGGTGATTTAAGGTCCTAGGACAGCTCCCAAAGGGGGATGCACTTAGCTAAGCCTGGCTATCATGATCAATGGTCATCCATTGGCGCCTTTCTGTCTAGGGAGTGCCAGTTGGACATCTGGACTGCATTACTAAGTGTCAGGACTAAGTGACTCATATCTCACCTTGATCAATCAATCAGGGACTGGTAGGGTCGAGTAACCCACGTGGGACTCTGATGCCCATGGAACTTTCAGCCAATCAATGAGCTGAAGTTCCTCCAGGTAAAAACAGGCAACACAGAGAGCCTGTGAGATTCAGTAAGATTCAGAAGGGAGGATTCAGAGGATTCTGTGAACAATTCTAAAGGGAATTCAAAGGAGAATTCCAGGGCAGGGCGGCCCAGGAGCAGAAGGCTCCCAAGGGCAGGACATTCTCGCAGCGCGCCTCCTGACCATCCTGAGACTCAGCCCGGACAACCACGGAACGGCCAGTGTGTCCGAGTGCCAGAACTTTCCTTTGTTCTAAGAGTCTAGAGCGGAGGTTGCCAGAGAATAACCAGAGGATCCACCCGAGGTTAGCACCAGCAGCAGGCCTCGTGAACAGGTCGGAACTGTGGACAGCTGAATCACTATTCAGAACTAGCTCTTCATCAGAAACGAACCGGTCCTCTTCCTGACTTGCTGGGACCCACAGTCATCTTTTCTCCTGTGCACAAACTTTGCTAGTTAAAGCCCACAGTGAGCATCAGCAGCGCAGCGTCGCAAGCCGCACAGCACAGCCTGGCACGGAGCCAGAGAGCGCGGATTGGACAGCAACAGCCTGCAACTGTTTCTTTGTGCCCGCAGGAAGATCTGAATCCCCAAAGATTGGATGAGTATTCAACTTCAATGCATTGGAGCTCGAGAATTCAATTGTTATCCCAACCAGTTGATATCAATTTAATTCCTAAGAGTTATGTACTTGTTTGAGTATCTAATGTAGAAGTTATAACCAAGTTCATTAACGAAACGGTCTTAATGAATGATATACTGAACGTATGTCCTCTTGATATGTGTAACACTTCGTAACTGACTGAATATATATCTTTTGTATTCTGATAACCCTCTCGATAAGATCTGTTAGGTTTACATGCATATTTTATGTATTAATAAATGTATCCTCGTGTATTAGTACCTGTGTGTGCGCGTTGTTTGAGTTATGTCACATGGTTGGATTCTAAAGCCATCAAAAGAATCAACTTTGTGATTTACTGCTACAATTAATAATTGTCTCAGTAAATGCCCAAACCCTACAGAACTGGTGCCTTCAGAGAGCCACTACATTTAATTTTGCTATGGCAACATTACATATTTGGCATCCCTGAGCCGGTTTTCTTACATGTGAAAATAACATTTTAGCATCATATTATTACATACAGGTCTCTAGCTTCAACACAGTGATATATATATATACTCAGTGATTTATTGGTACATGCCCAGGTCAATAATCAGAATGAGGATTTATTTCCAGACGGGCTACAGGTAGTGTTGTGAAATACTTCAACACACTGGATCGCAGATTTAGACCCCCTGCACTCTTACTCCTTAAAAACCAAAGAAATGAAGATATGTAGCAATCACATTGCAACAGGGCTGACAGTGACTTAATGCTTATACTAGTGGACTTCTGGTACCTTTAGGGTACGGTGTTCCCTGAAGGGCTCTCAAACCCCACATTTCAGATGCCTAGCTGTTTTGCTGATGTGTTGCACCTCAGAATTACTTTTAAACCTTACCTCTGGTATCTTTAATCCCTATTGCTCAACGCATGGTGAAAGTATTGCATAAATGTGTCTGAAAATGAGCAATGGGCACCTGAGAGACTCATTTGCCTGTTTCATAAATGATCATATTTGACTAGAGATTCTGTTTGGGATTCAGTTGTGCATTCTGACAGCAATCGCTTTCAAAAAACGATACATTCTGGATGAGGTCAAGGTGCAGGAACACTGTATTTAGGATGTGTTTGCACTTATTCTGTGTCTCTAGCTTCAACACAGCGATATATGTATATGCTCACTGATTTTTTGGTACATGCCCAGGGCAATAATCATTATGAGGATTTATTTCCTGATGTGCTAGGGGTAGTGTTGTGAAATACTTCAACACACTGGATCGCAGGTTTAAACCGCCTGCACTCTTACTCCTTAAAAACCAACAAATGCAGATATGTAGCAATCATATTGTAGCTGACACTCATTTGCCTGTTTCACAAATGATCATATTTTACTAGAGATTCTGTTTGGGATACGGATGTGCATTCTGACAGCAATCTCCTTATCGCGGCTTTGCCCTTCTTGCCTCTTTGGACAATATCTCCATCTTGTGGTCGTTATTGGTAATGTCTAGACAACATCTCCATCTTGTGGTCGTTGTTGGTAATGTCTTCTTATGCCCTTTTTTATTTTAATTCTCTATTAGTTGATTCTAGAATCTCTACAATGGAGATGAAAACATCAGTTTTATAGCAGACAATATGACATTATTTATAGTCCAATTAGAAACTTATTACCCTGTTTTTAACATAATAACAAATTAAAATTGATTAAAACTAAGTTTGGAACACCAGGGAACATAACAAATGATTTTTAGGAAAACCATGAGGTTCTCTGTGTCCAATGCCTGCAAGGGGAGAAAGCTAGAATCCTTTGATTTTTTCAAAATTTGAAAATAAACATCATATAACAACAGCTTTCATTCCTAGGAGTGAAAAATAACCATTTGTGAAGACATAGTAGTTTCTAAAACACTACAATAAAGTTAAAAACATCAGTTTTATATTACATTATTTTTAGTGAAATTAGTCATTTTTTGCACTATTTTTAATAAAATATCTAATTAAAAGTGATTAAAATTAAGTTTGGAACAACAAGGAACACAAAAAAAAAAGATTTTTAGGAAAACCATGAGGTCCTCTGTGCCCGATGCCTGCAAGGGGAGAAAGCTAGAATCCTAAAAAAAAGTTTTCATTTCTAGAGCCTAAGAGGAAAACAAGACAAATGTATATCTCCAAATAATTTTATGTGCTTCAGAAGAGCCCAGGAAAGTTTTTTGCATACATGAAACCACGCCCGTTTGCACATAAGCAGACATGGTTTACGCTCTTACCAACGCGATGGAAAGCAAAACAAAGCAAAGCAGAGCAAAACAAAACGAACAATCGAAAACCCTCACGTCCCGCACTTGCATATAACGCCGTTACGTGCCCAAGCGGTATTGTAGTCATCCTAGCACTGCACCCCGGGGCGTAAGGTATATGGGAACGAGCACACGCCACGAATCGTCTCGAATCACTCCCTACAGCTGTAAGGCGCCTTGAAGCGTGCACCCCCAACATTCTTCTTTGCGCATCTGTGAAAGGTAAACTCTTGAGCAAACTCTGAACCAGCTCTAAGGAAACTAAACTGATTAGACGTTACTTTGACTCATCTTTTTACTCTCAGTGCTGGATTGCTCAAACTCCAGCTAGGGTTAGGTTTAACATTCCCACGCTACTTAGACACTTTGTTTACACTCAGTGCTGGATTTTGGGAACTTCAGGACGAGTGGGAATTTTCTCCTATCTGTCAATTCTGTTTTGTTTTGGAGACTCTTGGCTGCCTATATTGTACAGTGCAGCGTGAAGGAAACATTTTCCAAAACTGTGTCAGCTCAAAAGTTGTAAGAAAACCTCTCCAGCTGCTTTACCTCTCTTCATTTTTGTCATTTAATGTGACAATCGATGTATAACTGGAGCCTCACATATGCAAATGGTGAGGCTCCAGTTCGACACCACTTTACAGTATATGACAAAAACATGGCAGACTGTGCCGGACCAGCTGGTAACTTCCGCTTATTTTGACCATATTAAACATTGGAAATCTTCCCACTTGCATTTGTGACACTTGATTTTGGCTCCACCTAAGACACTCTTAAATCTTCAAACACTTTTCTCTTCTCCCGCAACACTCTTGTCTGTCGGCACTGTGTGGCAGCGTTGCAGGACAACCCATCTCACCACGGAAAGGAACCTAACAGCTTTGGTAAGAGAGGAGAAAAGGACATGGCCCATACGGGGCTCGAACCCGCGACCTTGGCGTTATTAGCACCACGCTCTAACCAACTGAGCTAACCGGCCTCGTGACAGTGCCCCTCTCTGTGCTGCAAAAAATCGAACTCAGGGAATTTCTTTTGTCCTCCTTTGAATAGAAAGCCGTGTAATTCAGTGTACGGGCTTTCTCATGCAGTTTCATGGTTTCACAGCATTATTCAGCTGATTTTAAATGTACCTAAAGGAGAAACATTATTGAAGACCATCAATTACCAAGAACTTTTGTCAAAGGTTTTGGTGGTCATTTTTAATGACCACAGAGCACTATGACCTCGGTTTTACATCTCATCCAAAAGACAGCGCCCTTTTACAACACAGCTTCTCCGTCACTATATTGGGAGATATGGACCCGCACAGACCTCAGGGTGAGCGCCTCCCCGCTGGCCCCATTAACACCACTTCCAGCTGGAAGCTTTGTTTTTCCCTGTAGCTCACCCTCATCCAGGTACTGACCTGGCTCACACCTGCTTAGCTTCAGTGGGTTTTCAGTTGCGAGTTGCAAAAGTTGGGATGCAAGTGATGGAGCCGTTCGCTGCAAAAGCCACTGCATTGGCCAGGAATCGAAACCAAGCCTCCTGCGTGGCAGGCGAGAGTTCTAACAATGAACCACCAATGCTCAATGCCTGTACCTTCAAAAAAGACGCTTTTTTGGTGCTGTGTGCAAAAAGCGTCGACATCTACTTCCAGCTGCAAAATGCCATCCGCGGACGCTGTGAATTTATTTATTTAGACACTGCTCAGAATCCCCTGTAAGATTCTCCTTCAATTCCGTTTTGCAGTGCTTTAGCTCTTTCAAAAGGCTTCGCTTTGCTAGTCACAATCCAAGGCTTGTGACAGCATTTGAAAACACTTGCCACTGCGTTGGCCGGGAATCGAACCCGGGTCAACTGCTTGGAAGGTAGCTATGCTCACCACTATACCACCAACACATGCCCGGGGGAGCCCTCCAGGACACCACCAGAGAATGCTCACGATTTCAGAAGCTGTCTCCGGGACGTGCTGATTCCACACATCCTGAATAAATCATGTTATTGTTAGTTGCTGTAGCTAGACGTTCAAATGAGTTTCATGGCCAGATGGACTGTTTCCTCAAGTGGTATAGTATTGCAGTAAGACAGCACGATGCCTGCAAGACTATGTCACGCTAAACGCCACAGATTGTTTGTCCGTTCGTGTCAGTCGTCCTGCAGCCACGGGAAGTGGGACACAAACATGCTGCAATGCTTTCAAGACATTAGGATTTGTTTGTGCAACATCCGAGAAGAGTACTTGTGGCTTGAATGTGACTGAGCAAGGTGTTTAAAGACAGAGACTGAAAACTGTTAAAGGATGAGTCAAAGTAACGTCTAATCGGATTAGTTTCCTTAGAGCTGGTTCAGAGTTTGCTCAAGAGTTTACCTTTCACAGATGCGCAAAGAAGAATGTTGGGGGTGCACGCTTCAAGGCGCCTTACAGCTGTAGGGAGTGATTTCAGACGATTCGTGGCGTGTGCTCATTCCCATATACCGTACGCCCCGGGGTGCAGTGCTAGGATGACGTACAATACCGCTTGGGCACGTAACGGCGTTATATGCAAGTGCGGGACGTGAGGGTTTTGCGTTTGTTCGTTTTGTTTTGCTCTGCTTTGCTTTGTTTTGCTTTCCATCGCGTTGGTAAGAGCGTAAATAAAAAGGCGATTCCTGCATCTACCACTAATGTAAGAGCTATTTCAAGTGCGCCGTGGTGCGGCTTTTCAAATGCTTAACAGGATGATTTTGCATGCACACGTGCTTTCATGCAGTCGTGTGTGCAACCATGTCTGCTTACGTGCAAACGGGCGTGGTTTCATGTATGCAAAAAACTTTCCTGGGCTCTTCTGAAGCACATAAAATTATTTGGAGATATACATTTGTCTTATTTTCCTCTTAGGCTCTAGAATTGATAACTTTTTTTTCATTTTTGGCATTTTTCATCATTTTCCAGAAAGGGGTTGCAAGCCCGATATCATGCGAAGAAACTTCAGGATTCGGGGATCAGTCAATGGATTTTCTTCAAAGTTGGATTTTTGCACTCTGTGGACCAAGAGATGTTGTTCTATAATGTTTTTTTTTTTTCAAATTTAAAAATATCATTTTTTCATGGAGCTTTGAATGTGATGGATTCACCCTCCTTTAGCCAGGACAGAGCTCCAGGAGCCTGGGTAGGATTCTAGCTTTCTCCCCTTGCAGGCACCTGGCACAGAAGACAATATTTTTTTCCTTAAAATCTTTTTTTTTGTGTTCCTTGTTGTTCCAAACTTAATTTTAATCACTTTTAATTAGAGATTTTATTAAAAATAGTGCAATAAATGACTAATTTCACAAAAATTAATGTAATATAAAACGGATGTTTTCAACTTTATTGTAGTGTTTTAGAAACTAATATGTCTTCAAAAATGGTTGTTTTTCACTCCTATGAATGAAAACTGTTGTTATATGATGTTTTTTTTTTCAAATTTTAAATGATCATTTTTTCATGGAGCTTTGAAGGGGATGGATTCACCCTCCTTTAGCCAGGACAGAGCTCCAGGAGCCTGGGTAGGATTCTAGCTTTCTCCCCTTGCAGGCACCTGGCACAGAAGACATCATTTTTTTCCTTAAAATCTTTTTTTTTTGTGTTCCTTGTTGCTCCAAACTTAATTCTATTCACTTTTAATTAGAGATTATATTAAAAATAGTGCAATAAATGACTAATTTCACTAAAAATACTAAAAGTAATATAAAACGGATGTTTTTAACTTTATTGTAGTGTTTTAGAAACTAATATGTCTTCAAAAATGGTTATTTTTCACTCCTAGGAATGAAAGCTGTTGTTATATGACGTTTATTTTCAACTTTTGAAAAAGCAAAGGATTCTAGCTTTCTCCCCTTGCAGGCATCGGACACAGAGAACCTCATGGTTTTCCTAAAAATCATTTTTTATGTTCCCTGGTGTTCCAAACTTAGTTTTAATCAATTTTAATTTGTTATGTTACAAACAGGGTAATAAAGTCTTAATTGGACTATAACTAATGTCATATTGTCTGCTACAAAACTGATATTTTCAGCTCTATTGTAGAGATTCTAGAATCAACTTATAAAGAATTGAAATGAAAAAAGGGCATAAGAAGACATTACCAACAACGACCACATGATGGAGATATTGTCTAGACATTACCAACAACGACCACAAGATGGAGATATTGTCTAGACATTACCAACAACGACCACAAGATGGAGATATTTTCCAAAGAGGCAAGAGGGGCAAAGCTGCGATAAGGTAAAATCATTTTTTGAAAGAGATTGTTGTCAGAATGCACATCCGTATCCCAAACAGAATCTCTAGTAAAATATGATCATTTGTGAAACAGGCAAATGAGTGTCAGCTACAATATGATTGCTACATATCTGCATTTGTTGGTATTTAAGGAGTAAGAGTGCAGGTTTAAACCTGCGATCCTGTGTTGAAGAATTTCACAACACTACCTCTAGCACATATGGAAATAAATCCTCATAATGATTATTGCCCTGGGCATGTACCAAAAAATCAGTGAGCATATATATATATATCACTGGGTTGAAGCTAGAAACACAGAATAACTGCAAACACATCCTAAATACAGTGTTCCAGCACCTTTGACCTCATCCAGAACGTATCATTTCTTGAAAGGGATTGCTGTCCGAATGCACATCTGAATCCCAAACAGAATCTCTAGTAAAATACGATCATTTGTGAAACAGGCAAATGACTGTCTCAGGGGCCCATTTCTCATTGTCAGACACATGTATGCAATGCTTTCACTGTGCATTGAGCAATAGGGATCAAAAACACCGCAGGTAAGGTTAGAAGTCATGTTCTATGATCATTTCTTTCAGCATTAGGGACTAAATATACTAAACGTATGATGCTAAAATGTTATTTTTACATATATTAATGTTATAAATGATTGCTTATGCTTTATAAACAAATCTAATTATAATAAAAGCTTAAGTTTTGTATTTATCTTGTACCATAGAACATGATTTTCTTTGTATTTCAAGCCCACAAAGTGTCCAAATGATGCACCTTTGACCTCATCCAGAACGTATCATTTCTTGAAAGGGATTGCTGTCCGAATGCACATCTGAATCCCAAACAGAATCTCTAGTAAAATACGATCATTTGTGAAACAGGCAAATGACTGTCTCAGGGGCCCATTTCTCATTGTCAGACACATGTATGCAATGCATTCACTGTGCATTGAGCAATAGGGATCAAAAACAGAAGGGAAACAGACATGGAAACCAACGAGGATGGGATTTGAACCCATGCGTGCAAAGCACAATGGATTAGCAATCCATCGCCTTAACCACTCGGCCACCTCGTTAACAAAACTGGGCTGTCCCAACTGGGTTGGCGCGCTCCAGATGATCTTTTTCTTTTTTTTCCCTCGTACTCGAGGGTCATTTTCCTGTTCCACATGCGATTTCAACATTTTCCCTGGGAGATGTCAAGCCAGCAAGCCACTGCTGTGGTTCAGTGGCCAGTGTGGAGTTCAGTGGCCCTGTTGTACACAGAAAGCACATTGAGCTCCTTGGACATGAAAAGTTCCAGATAAAAGCCATTTGTCATCCTTTCTCTTGGTGTCGATGTTGCTATTGTATGTAAAGGTGGCAACTTGCTCAGCGAGCAGGCGGAGCACACACCGAATGCAGATGTGTCTGAGTGGTGTGTCCAAGTGGCTGCAAAAGGACAGCACTCCCGGGGCGCTGTGGCTTAGTTGGTTAAAGCGCCTGTCTAGTAAACAGGAGGCCCTGGGTCTGAATCCCAGTGGATAACCGCCTACGGCTAGACTTAATTAAATGCAAGTATTCATTTCCTGTCTTTAACACGACTTGTTTTTCTTAAAATGGATGCAACTTGCAAAACATGAAATACAAACCTTGCTAATCAGCGCTAGCAGCTGGCAAAAAAAAAAGAAGTCAGCAATGTTTTTTTTCTTTAACCTTAACCCTGCTAATGGAGAAGAGTTAAACGACCGAGTCTATGCAGCTTAAACGGTGCGCACGTCGGGTTCTTAGCTGAAAGGGTGGTAAATCACGCTCACCCCAGTCCTTAATCTTTTAAAGAGGATACAAAATTGAACCTAGTCGCCACATCACATACATCCTGTTCAATGATAAAAAGGTAACATCTATCCTCGCTCCAGAGTAAATCTCAAGTTGAGGGCATATTTTTTTCACTTTACCGTGAATCGGGCTCGGCTGTACAGAGGATAGAGCAGAGCAATGAGGTCACGGGGACAGGGGAGTCACACGCTGGCTGTTTGAACACGCGGAAGATCACTGAGGGATCCACAGTATATGGACCCTCCGTGCGCAATCAGTCCACACTCCGGACTCTGAATCCTGCCATCCGAGTTAAGATCTCGGCAGAACCTGAAGCGCAGTTCCTTCTTAAAACGTAATCTGGTGAGCATTTCTAGAATCGTACTTGTATAGATGCAGCCTTTAATGTGTTGCTAGGTTAAAATTGATGACTTCTTGTATTTCAGTAGGCAACTGCCCTCTTGATTTTGGATTTAATTTCTTTATTACAGGGGCGCTTTTATGAAGCCAAGGGACCAGGGAGCTGCCCCAGTACTGGGATGGCCAGTTCGAAATCATAGAAACTATTGTCAATTCCAGTCCCATGTCAGTGCGAGCAGGGATTTTGACATCTTGTTTTGCTATGTTCTGCACCAACAGGCAGGTGGCTCGGCCATTCCGTTCCAGTCTGGGGGTACAACAGACTGCTAGGTTCAGTCTGATAAACTGAGCTGATGGTTGGAAGAAAACCATCTCAGCGTCCATTCTCTGTCCCTTCTTTAGGACAAGGCGTACCGGAAACCCTGCTGTTGACGCAGGAACGATCAGGTCCGATTTGTTTACTACCTGGCAGGCCTGAGGAATCGTCTGACCTGACCGAATGTTCTCGGGGTCACCGCTTAGAGAGTGGGCATCTGGGTCTACCCGTTTCCACAGCACACTGTTTACTGTGTCCAGCTGGGCGCCCAGTCGAACCAATAGGTCTGCACCAATGCAGACCGAATGGGTCAGCTGAGGTGCTACCTGGAAGTAGTGAGCAAACTTCCTTTTTCCGATGGAGATGGAAGCTACACAGCTTCCTTTGCTCCAAATGGACCTATGAGGTGGGGGTGCCCACCACAGAACCTGTGACTGCGTCACCAGGGTCACCTGACAGCTTCGCGACAGGTCCTCGAACAGACCTTCACTGATTATGGACTTCTCAGAGCTGAGGCTAAGAATTACATCATCAACCTGCACTTCTGCCACCTGGACCCCCTCCCACCACCATGGGGTGGTAGTCCTGGACCCCCTGAGGTACCAGGGTGCACAGAAAGGACTCCCATTCATTACCGGACAGGGAGATCCACTCTTCTTCAGGGATGAAAAGGGGGTGTGCTTTACCTGGCGGGTCAAGCAGCTGCTCGGAGCACTGCTCCTGTAGTTGGGAGACCGTGGGAGTGCTGGCCTGGGCAGGACTTCCCTGTAGTTTTGGAAAGCAAGAAGAGACATTTATTCTCGTCCAGAGGAACCAGGAGGAACCTCCAACTCAGCTATAGTGTTCAGTGGGCACTGTGTGATCACAGCATAACCACTGAATCCCCCTTTTTGCTGTGCAACAGGCTTAGGGTTTTTGACCTGAGCCCACAATTTTCCACGCTGGCAGTCCACCAGAGGCTCCAGCCTGTCAAGCAGGTCTTGGCCAATGAGTAGTGGCTCTGTTTTTAACCTAGAGATGTAAACAGGATGCACCACGTTCATTGGCCCGAACCTAAGTGCCACCCACACTCGGTGTGTGATCCTGGCATGATCCTGGGTATAGCTGGAAATATCTATTTTACAAGGTTCTACCTTAAGTCTGATGCCTTTTCCTTTCGCTACTCGTTTGAGCTCGCTGAGTAGATCGCCTGACATCAAACTAATTTCAGCCCCAGTGTCAATCAGTGCTTCTCTATCTAAGACGTTTTCAAGAGAAACCTTGATATAAATACGCCTTGCTTTGCCTTTCTGGCTGAGATTCCCTAAGAATTGTTGGAAGCCTGCCTTTTCTTTGACTTCAGGGGCGGGGTCAGCGCCCAACTCAGAGTCACAGCCTTCTTCCAGGCAGGAACCCTCCCACCCAATCAGATAGACTGAGGGAGGGGCTTGGGACGGATCCCCGCCTCCTCCAGTGAGAAGGGGCGTGGTCCCCCTAAGCTCATTCACACTTCTGGCATTCGGTGCGGAAGGTTTACCCTGTCCTGATCTCTCAGGCAGGGCTTGTTCAAGCCTGGCCAGGCGGGCTGCAGTCGACTCCCTTCGTCCAGTCTTATGATAGACTCTGCCTGAGCCCTTGCCTTCCCCGTAGCGCTCACGGCGGCTCTGACGCTTAGTGCGGTCCTGCCTGCCTATTTTGCTCGTAGCGGCGCCCGGCCTTTGTCTGTCAAATGTTAGGTTGCGCTTCTTCATGCTGCATCGTCGGCATGAGTGGAGCTTTTTAAACGTCTGTACTTACTGCGCCCCATAAGAAATCGTTCGTCCCTGTTCAAAAGAGATTGTGCGATGTCCTGCAGCGTTCGCAAAGCAAACCTTTGACAGTTTGAAAAGAGGAATTTATTCTGCTTCCTGTGCGTGCAGTAATTACAAAGTTGAACGTCTTTACACGATCTGCTGCAGTTTTCAGTGGGCGGGCTTTGTCAAATTGCTTGGAAAAACGCAGTTTCGGCTCGGGAAACATCATGAGCAGTGTCAGCACAGAGAGGACCACTGTCGTGAGGCCGGTTAGCTCAGTTGGTTAGAGTGTGGTGCTAATAACGCCAAGGTCGTGGGTTCGAGCCCCGTACGGGCCAGGTCCTTTTCTCCTCTCTTACCAAAGCTGTTAGGTTCCTTTCCGTGGTGAGATGGGTTGTCATGCAACGCTGCCACATAGTGCCGACAGACAAGAGTGTTGCGGGAGAAGAGAAAAGTGTTTGAAGTTTTAAGAGTGTATTAGGTGGAGCCAAAATCAAGTGTCACAAATACAAGTGGGAGGATTTCCAATGTTTAATATGGTAAAAATAAGCAGAAGTTATCTGCCGGTCATGGCACAGTCTGCCATGCTTTTGTCATATACTGTAAAGTGGTGTCGAACTGGAGCCTCACCATTTGCATATGTGAGGCTCCAGTTATACATCGAGTGTCACGTTAAATGACAAAAATCAAGAGAGTTAAAGCAGCTGGAGAGGTTTTCTTACAACTTTTGAGCTGACACAGTTTTGGAAAATGTTTCCTTCACGCTGCACTGTACAACATAGGCAGCCAAGAGTCTCCAAAACAAAACAGAATTGACAGATAGGAGAAAATTCCCACCCGTCCTGAAGTTCCCAAAATCCAGCACTGAGCGTAAACAAAGTGTCTAAGTAGCGTGGGAATGCTAACCCTAACCCTAACCGGAGTTTGAGCAATCCAGCACTGAGCGTAAAAAGATGAGTCAAAGTAATGTCTAATCTGATTAGTTTCCTTAGAGCTGGTTCAGAGTTTGTTCAAGAATTTACCTTTCACAGATGCGCAAAGAAGAATGTTGGGGGTGCACGCTTCAAGGTGCCTTACAGCTGTAGGGAGTGATTCGAGACGATTCGTGGCGTGTGCTCGTTCCCATATACCGTACGCCCTGGGGTGCAGTGGTAGGATGACATACAATACCGCTTGGGCACGTAACGGTGTTATTTGCAAGTGCGGGACGTGAGGGTTTTTGTTTGTTCGTTGTTTTGCTCTGCTTTGCTTTGTTTTGCTTTCCATCGCGTTGGTAAGAGCGTAAATAAAAAGGCGATTCCTGCATCTACCACTAATGTAAGAGCTATTTCAAGTGCGGCGTGGTGCGGCTTTTCAAATGCTCAACAGGATGACTTCGCATGCACGCGTGCTTTCATGAAGTCGTGTGTGCAACCATGTCTGCTTACGTGCAAACGGGCGTGGTTTCATGTATGCAAAAAACTTTCCTGGGCTCTTCTGAAGCACATAAAATTATTTGGAGATATAAATTTGTCTTGTTTTCCTCTTAGGCTCTAGAATTGATATTTTTTTTTTCATTTTTGGTATTTTTCATCATTTTTCAGAAAGTGGTTGCAAGCCCGATATCATGCGAAGAAACTTCAGGATTCGGGGATCAGTCAATGGATTTTAAAACACATCCTAAATACAGTGTTCCTGCACCTTTGACCTCATCCAGAATGTATCGTTTTTTGAAAGGGATTGCTGTCAGAATGCACAACTGAATTCCAAACAGAATCTCTAGTCAAATATGATCATTTGTGAAACAGGCAAATGAGTCTCTCAGGTGCCCATTGCTCATTTTCAGACACATTTATGCAATACTTTCACCATGCGTTGAGCAATAGGGATTAAAGATACCAGAGGTAAGGTTTAAAAGTGATTCTGAGGTGCAATAGATCAGCGATACAGCTAGGCATCTGAAATGTGGGGTTTGAGAGCCCTTCAGGGAACACCGTACCCTAAAGGTACCTGAAGTCCACTAGTATAAGCATTAAGTCACTGTCACCCCTGTTACAATGTGATTGCTACATATCTTCATTTCTTTGGTTTTTAAGGAGTAAGAGTGCAGGGGGTCTAAATCTGCGATCCAGTGTGTTGAAGTATTTCACAACACTACCTGTAGCCCGTCTGGAAATAAATCCTCATTCTGATTATTGACCTGGGCATGTACCAATAAATCACTGAGCATATATATATATATCACTGTGCTGAAGCTAAAGACCTGTATGTAATAATATGATGCTAAAATGTTATTTTCACATATAGTAATGTAATAAATGATTGCTTATGCTTTATAAACAAATCTAATTAAAATAAAAGCTTCAGTTTTGTATTTATCTTGTACCATAAAACATGATTTTCTTTGTATTTCAAGCCCACAAAGTGTCCAAATGACGCACTACATGATATAAGGAAGATTATCACATGCATATCG
>NW_027168193.1:190000-265000 GCF_040954835.1 Lepisosteus oculatus
AAGGGGGCGGGCACGTACAGTTCACATTCAAGCCACAAGTACTCTTCTCGGATGTTACACAAACAAATCCTAACGTCTTGAAAGCATTGCAGCATGTTTGTGTCCCATTTCCCGTGGCTGCAGGACGACTGACACGAACGGACAAACACATTTAATCTGTGGCGTTTAGCGTGACATAGTCTTGCAGGCATCGTGCTGTCTCACTGCAATACTATACCGCTGGAGGAAACAGTCCATCTGGCCATGAAACTCATTTGAACGTCTAGCTACAGCAACTAACAATATCATGATTTATTCAGGATGTGTGGAATCAGCACGTCCCGGAGACAGCTTCCGAAATCGTGAGCATTCTCTGGTGGTGTCCTGCAGGGCACCTGTGGGCATGCGTTGGTGGTATAGTGGTGACCATAGCTGCTTTCCATGGTTCATTTCCTGGCCAACGCAGTGGGGATTGGTTTCAAATGCTGTCATGAGCCTTGGACTGTGACTAGCAAAGCGAAGCCTTTTGAAAGAGCTAAAGCACTGCAAAACGGAATTGAAGGAGAATCTTACAGGGGATTCTGAGCGGTGTCTGCATACATGCAGTCCGATACGGGTGCTGAAAGCTTGAGCTACTCTCAATGTCATGCTGCCTTTCCCCGGAGTAAATCTGTTACATGGAAAGAATGCTTCTCGCAGGTTCAAAAAGGGACCATTGTTAATTGGAGAAATCAATGATTTCGAATGAATTCTGTATGCGTTAAAAGACAGCTATACACAGAAAACATGCAGGACACTGCTCATGAATGATGTTTCCCGAGCCGAAACACAGTGCGTTTTTTCAAGCCATTTGACAAAGCCCACCCACTGAAAACTGCAGCAGATCGTGTAAAGACGTTCAACTTTGTAACTACTGCAGGCACGGGAAGCAGAATAAATTCCTCTTTTCAAACTGTCAAAGGTTTGCTTTCCGAACGCTGCAGGACATCGCACAATCTCTTTTGAACAGGGACAAACGATTTCTTATGGGGCGCAGTAAGTACTGTTACTGTCACTGCTCGATACCGACGTTGGCCCACTATACCATGTTCAGCCACCGCTAGAAAATGTACAGCTCTAGCACCAGAGCAAACAACAGGAGGGCCAACGTCAAACGTGTAAGACATGGAGAGCGATGAGAATGGGATTCGAACCCATGTCTGCAGAGCACAATGGATTACCAGTCCATCGCCTTAACCACTCAGCCACCTTGTCAATGAAACTGGGCTGTCCGGACATGGGATGGCGCTCTCCAGATGATCTTTTTCTTTTTTTTCCCTCGTACTCGAGGGTCATTTTCCTGTTCCACATGCAATTTCAACATTTTCCTTAGGAGATGTCAAGCCAGCAAGCCACTGCTGTGGTTCAGTGGCCAGTGTGGAGTTCAGTGGCCCTGTTGTACACAGAAAGCAAATTGAGCTCCTTGGACATCAAAAGTTCCAGATAAAAGCCATTTGTCACCCTTTCTCTTGGTGTTGATATTGCTATTGTATGTAAAGGTGGCAACTTGCTCAGCGAGCAGGCGGAGCACACACCGAATGCAGATGTGTCTGAGTGGTGTGTCCAAGTGGCTGCAAAAGGATAATGCTCCTGGGGCGCCGGGGCTTAGTTGGTTAAAGCGCCTGCCTGGTAAATAGGAGATCCTGGGTTCAAATCCCAGCGGTGCCTTCTTTGTTCTGTTTTCTCAAACAGAACTGGTCCTTACAGACAACCGCCTACGGCTAGACTTGCAAGTATTCATTTCCTGTCTTTAACGCGACTTGTTTTTCTTAAAATGGATGCAACTTGCAAAACATGAAATACAAACCTTGCTAATCAGCGCTGGCGGCTGGCAAAAAAAAAAAGAAGTCAGCAATGTTTTTTTTCTTTAACCTTAACCCTGCTAACGGAGACGAGTTAAACAACCGAGTCTATGCAGCTTAAACGGTCCGCATGTCGGGTTCTTAGCTGAAAGGGTGGTAAATCACGCTCACCCCAGTCCTTAATCTTTTAAAGAGGATACAAAATTGAACCTAGTCGCCACATCACATACATCCTGTTCAATGATAAAAAAGTGACATCTATCCTCGATCCAGAGTAAATCCCACGTTGAGGGCATACTTTTTTCCACTTTACCATGAGTCGGGCTCAGCTGCACAGAGGCGAGAGCAGAGCAATGAGGTCACGGGGACAGGGGAGTCACACGCTGGCGGTTTAAACACGCGGAAGAAAACTGAGGGATCCACAGTATGTGGACCCTCCGTGCGCCATCAGTCCGCACTCCGGACTCTGAATCCTGCCATCCAAGTTAAGATCTCGGCGGAACCTGAGGCGCAGTTCCTTCTTAAAACGTAATCTGGTGAGCATTTCTAGAATCGTACTTGTATAGATGCAGCCTTTAATGTGTTGCTAGGTTAAAATTGATGACTTCTTGAACTTCAGTAGGCAACTGCCCTCTTGATTTCGGATTTAATTTCTTTATTACAGGGGTGCTTTTATGAAGACAGAGTCATGTTCAGGTACTTTTCTTGATGGAGGAAGCATATTTCGGACTCTGTGATCTGCTCACCTGGAAAGGTCTGCTGTACTACTACAAGAGAGAAGTAGAGTCTGGAGGAAGGGACAATTTTATGATGCTTTGGAAGATAATGTTTTTTTTTTCTTTGAAATCGAAATGAATCAGAATATCAGTGCAAAAGACAGACTCTTGGTTTGGTTTGAGATATGGTTTTAAAACAGACAAAATGTAGAAAACAGGTCTTTCTCACTTTTGGTAAAGAATGGACCGGGGGTAATATTTTACTAGTTGCAGTGCTGATCTCACTGGGTTACAGTCCTGCAGTGTCACACCGGGGCCAGTGGCGCAATGGATAACGCGTCTGACTACGGCTCAGGAGATTGCAGGTTCGACTCCTGCCTGGCTCGGGTCGTTTTTAAACGCATCTGGCTACTCCCTAAGTAGTCTGTGCTACTTACTGCATTGTAATCGTACCCGGTAAGAGATTTCCTTCATGTAAATGAACTGCACCTGACAGCTTTAGAAAAACACCTGGGCTCAGTACGGTGCTGAGAGTTCAGCGTTGCTGTTCTAATTAGCACGCACTGCATCGGCTATGAGCCCGAACCTTTCAATTATTCCGATCAGTAAGTCAACACGTAGTCCACATGAACGGTAGAAATATTCTCTTGTCTGTCTCTTGTTTGTATAGAACTGAATGTCCCTGACAATGTTCTGTTAGTTTTAATTGAAGAACGGCATTTGTGTTCAAATATACCAGACAAGTTTATGTAACTGCTCATGCGACACTCAGTTGTAATTAGTCAAGAAATAAAGTCGAACAACAGCTGCGGGTTTGATTCTGAACGTATGAGATTGCAGCGCCTTTTACTTCCATTGACAAATGATAGAGATTCGAAGAGAGATCCTTCAGACCAGCAAGCAAACCCACGGCTATTTCGGTTTTCTATCTAGGCAACGTTGGTGTCTGCAATAGCATACATGAAAGCGTGATGCAATTTCTGTGGCTACATTTGTTGCACGTCATGCACAGTAAGAGTGTTTCTAACACCAAATAAAAAGTCAACAATTAGCGATCACGCCCTTCTCCTCAGTTAACCCACTGAAACCCTTGCTGTTAACAGTTCTTTACTGCGTGCTTTACCAGCACCTACATATCGTGTCGGTTCTTTCAGCTTTATTCATTAGGTTTTCAAAGGTATAAGTAGAGCACCAGAGGTGCGAACGCAAAATGTGTGGTTATCTGAAGAATTGATTTCAATGGCAGCGGGTCCAAGCGATTTCGCGTTGTTATAGTACCAGGAAAGGAGAAGCGGCACTTCGCCTCTGCCGTGCAGGCACAAGGCGACGTGCGGCAGACGCCGGAGTCGGCAGGTTTCGAACCTGCGCGGGGAAGCCCCAACGCATTTCGAGCCCATCGCCTTAACCACTCGAGCACGACAAATGCGAACTCGCCGCCGCCGTATTCCTCCTATAATCAAACACGGACTGCGAGGTGGCTGCGGAAACCTTTTTAAAGTTGCTCTCCGTTAAAAAAAAATACCTTTCACAAGATTCGTGCCGGCAGACAGACACGCCTCAGAGGGTTTAAGGCTGGCTTCACGTTCAAATGATAAAGTCCCCCAGTCCGGATGTCAAAACGCAACTTTGGCAGACAGAAAAAAACATCAACAAACCAAAAATGTGGACAAGGATTTTACAAGCTGCACCACACTGCACTTTCAAAAGCATTTACATTCGTGTTAGACGCAGGAATTGCCTTTGATTTGCGCGCTTACGAACGCCATGGAAAACGAAACAAAACTAAAGCCCTCAGCTCCTGCACTTGATTATAGTCCCGTTACGTGTCGAAGCAGGAATTTACGTCATCCTACCACTGTAACACGGGGAATAGAGGGAAATGAGCACAAGCTACGAATTGTCTCAATCACTCCCTACAGTAGTAAGACGCCTGGAAGCGTGCACCCCCATCATTAATCTTTGCGCATCTGTGCAAGGTAAACTCTGTAGCAGTCTCTGAAACGGCTCAAAGGAAACACGTGATTGATTCCATGTGCATCTGGGGTTCATTTCTTATTTACATTTAATTCAAGGGAAAGGCTTGGGTCAGTTTCAGACGGCCTCCAACAGCGAGATTCAAGCGCCCCACCTTCAGCCCAATCTGCGCCGCCAGAACGCCAACGGCTCCTCTGGTCTCCGGGGTGCGGTTGTGACCCCGTAACCTAAAGTGTTGGTGGCAGACAAATGGAGACTAACAGGTGATGTCCTAGGACATGACTACATTGTGACACTCGGTGGGGATGGTGACCATTGCTTGGAAAAGAGTGCGAGGCCCCTTTAGAAAAACATTTTGTTAACAGGCATTCTGCCTTAGTCCAAACACCTATAGCTTGCAAAGCGCATGCTATTAGACAGGCACCTCTGCAAGACCTTAAGAGTCTCTTAAACTAGTGATAGTAAGGTGTTCCCAATGGGCGATGTTTGGCTTTCAAATCATCTCTCTGTGGAAGCGCCGAGATGCAGCTGTTTAAGGCTTAGAAGCAGCTGACTGTTTCACTACCTAGCGGATTACTGTCAGTCAGGGAGCTCAGAGGTGAAAAGCCTGTCTGAGAGACAATTCGCCGTCGATGAGTTCAATATGTTCCGTACCAGCTCGGCGCAACTGAGATCATCTTGGTAGCCGTGTAGCTCAGATGAGTGAGAGCGTGTGTGTGTGTACCACCGTGATTGGATGCCGGTCCTTCTCAGGTTACAGTAAACCTTCTGCTGCCTAACTTCCCTAATTTTGGGGATCCCTTTGAAAAAGCAAAGGAAAAAAAACTGGCTCTTCATCAGCATGATCGACCTCACCCAGTGTGGCGCAGTGGCCTAATGGCTAAGACACTGGCCTCCTAAGCCAGGGATTGTGGGTTTGAGTACCATCTGGGGTGCTCCTGTCCCATTTTGAGCGTACAAATGTCCTTTTGATTTGCAAAGCTACAACCCCACCTTACTCAGTGAGCGTCTCTTCTTTTCTCTCACATACAGTTGGGAGAAAAACTTTTGTAAACAGCCCTTCGGAATGATGTGTATTTCTGCATGAATGGCTCCTAACATGTGATCTTATCTTTATCTAAGTCATAATAATTAATAAAGAGAGTCTGATTTAACAAACAACACACGCCCAACATTTGACATTGCTGTTTCTTTATTGACCAAATGGTTTAAACAATCAAGGTCATTGATGGAAAAAGTACGTGAACCCTTATATTAAGGAGCTAGTGGAACCTCCTTTATGACAAAAACCTCAATCCCCACTTTCTGTAGCGGCTGGTCAGACCTGAGCAGCGGTTAGGAGGTATTTTGGCCTATTCCTCTATGCAAAACTGTTTCAGTTCATGTATATTTTTGGGATGTCTTGCGCTGAACGGCCTGCTTCAGATCACGCCACAGCACTTCAATGGGATTGGGGTCAGGACTCTTACTTGGCCATCCCAAAATACGGAATTTCTTCTGTTTCAGCCACTCTGTTGTTGATGTACTCCTTTGTTTTTGTCATGCTGCATGACCCAGCCTCTTTCGAGTTTTAGATCACAGGCAGACACCCTGACATTCTGCTGTAGAATTTCCTGATACATCTTGGAATTCATCGGTCCCTCGATGATTGCAAGCCGTACAGCCTCCGCCATGTTTCCCAGGTGGGATGAGGTTTTGGAGTTGGTATGCAGTGTTTTGTTATCTCCAAACATAACGCTGTGCACATTTACCAACAAGTTCAACTTTTGTCATGTCTGTCCACAGAACATTGTTCCAGGAGTTGCTGTGGAACATCCATGTGGTCTTTAGCAAACTTGAGAGGGGCAGTGGTGGTTTTTTTTGGGGGGAGAGCAGTGGTTTCCTCCGTGGTGACCTCGCATGATCACCGCTCCTGTTCAGATTTCTTCTTATGGTGGACTCATGGACACAGACGTAAGACAAAGTCAACCACCTGTTCGCTAGATCCCATCCCCACTCAGCTAGTCAAAGATTCCCTCGAAGGACTGGCAGGACCTATAATTAGTATGATGAATGCATCGCTTGCGTCAGGCGTTGTACCTGATCAATTTAAGGTAGCGGTTGTTAGACCGCTCCTTAAGAAGTCAAATTTGGATCCACAAGTTCTTAACAACTACAGGCCTGTCTCAAAGGTCCCATTTCAATCTAAAAGTTTTGAGAGAATAGTTGTTGCCCAATGTCAATCGTATCTGGATTCAAATAATATACTTGAGAAATTTCAATCTGCTTTCTGAAACTGCATTAACGAGAGTCGTAAATGATATTCTCTTAGCTACTGATGTGGGGAATGCAACAGTGCTTGTGCTTCTAGATCTTAGAGCTGCCTTTGACACGGTTGACCTCTCTGTTTTGTTACACAGGCTTGAGTTTGAGGTTGGCTTATCTGGAACCGTCCTTCAGTGGTTTACTTCACATTTTACTCATCGTTTTCATTATGTTCAAATATCTAATAATTGTACTGCTTCATCAACGTCACCAGTTCAATTTGGGGTACCAGACGGATCAGTGCCGGGGCCAATATTGCTCTCTCTCTCTACATGCTGCTGCTAGGTAGGATAATACGAAAAAATAATATGAACTTTCATTCATATGCTGATGACACTCAAATAAACATTTTGTTCACACCAAACGACAACTTTTCTATTATCACTTTAGTTAAATGCATTAATGAAGGAAAGACTTGGATGTGTGAAAACTTTTTGTTACTCAACTCTGAGAAAAATGAGGATCTGTTGATCGGAGGCAACAATACTGATAGGACTACTATAACTTCAGCACTTAACTCAGAGGATTTAAACATTTGCCTCAAAGAGACAGCACGTAACCTAAGTGGCATATTAGACACAAGGCTCTTAACAACTTGCATTGTTAAGTGCCTTGAGACAACCTTGTTGTGAAAGGTGCTATATAGAAATACATTGATTTGAACTGAATTGACAATGTAAAATGTTGTGTGTGTTGTTTGTTAAACAAGACTGTCTTTATTTATTATTATGCGTCAGATGAAGATCAGATCACATTTTAAGAGCCAATCATGTAGAAATCCAGATCATTCGCGTTTTAAAAGTTGCGGGAAAAGTGAAACAGGTGCTTTTCCTTTGTTGCGCAGACACACGACGACACCGTAGGCGGCAGGACTCGAAGCTTCGCAGGGAGACCCCAATGGATTTCTAGTCCATCGCCCTAACCACTCGGCCGCCGCCGCCGCCACTGCCTTTTTGATGCAGTCTAACATAGAGTGCCGGGCAGCGGCGGAAACCTTTTTCAAAGTCGCTTTCCGTTTAACAACAACAAAAAAAACTTTCACAAAATGCATGCTAGCAGACAAATGCGCCTCAGAGGACTTAAGGCTGGCTTCAAGTTGGAATGATAAAGTCTCCCCGTCCGGTCAGGAAAAGGGAACTTTGTTAGACAGAAAGAAGGAAGTAACAATAACGGAGAATTGTGTGCAAGGATTTTAGAAGCTGCGCAGCCCTGCAGTTTCAATAGCCCTTTTATTCGTGTTAGATGCTGGAATTGCCTTTTTTTGACGCTCTTACGAATGCGATGTCAACGAAAACAGAACAAAGCACAAAAAACCCTCAAGTCCTGCAGTTGGATAGAATGCCGTTACGCGTCCAAGCCGTATTTGACTTCATCCTACCATTGCAACACGGGGCGTATATGGAAACGAACACACGCTACGAATTGTCTCTAATCAGTCCCTACAGTTGTAAGGCGCCTGGAAGCGTGCACCCCCATCATTAATCTTTGCGCATCTGTGCAAGGTAAACTCTGGAGCAGTCTTTGAAACGGCTCAAAGGAAACACGTGATTGATTCCATGTGCATCTGGGGTTCATTTATTTATTTACATTTAATTCAAGGGAAAGGCTTGGGTCAGTTTCAGACGGCCTCCAACAGCGAGATTCAAGCGCCCCACCTTCAGCCCAATCTGCGCCGCCAGAACGACAACGGCTCCTCTGCTCTCCGGGGTGCGGTTGTGACCCCGTAACCTAAAGTGTTGGTGGCAGACAAATGGAGACTAACAGGTGACATCCTAGGACATGACTACGTTGTGACACTCGGTGGGGATGGTGACCATTGCTTGGAAAAGAGTGCGAGGCCCCTTTAGAAAAACATTTTGTTAACAGGCATTCTGCCTCAGCCTAAACACCTATAGCTTGCAAAGCGCATGCTATTAGACAGGCACCTCTGCAAGACCTTAAGAGTCTCTTAACCTAGTGATAGTAAGGTGTTCCCAATGGGCGATGTTCGGCTTTCAAATCATCTCTCCGTGGAAGCACCGAGATGCAACTGTTTAAGGTTTAGAAGCAGCTGACTGTTTCACTACCTAGCTGATTACTGTCAGTCAGGGAGCTCAGAGGTGAAAAGCCTGTCTGAGAGACAATTCGCCGTCGATCAGTTCAATATGTTCCGTACCAGCTCGGCGCACCTGAGATCATCTTGGTAGCCGTGTAGCTCAGATGAGTGAGAGCGTGTGTGTGTGTACCACCGTGATTGGATGCCGGTCCTTCTCAGGTCACAGTAAACCTTCTGCTGCCTAACTTTCCTAATTTTGGGGATCCCTTTGAAAAAGCAAAGGAAAAAAAAAACTGGCTCTTCATCAGCGTGATCGACCCAACCCAGTGTGCCCCAGTGGCCTAATGGATAAGGCACTGGCCTCCTAAGCCAGGGATTGTGGGTTCGAGTCCCATCTGGGGTGCTACTGTCCCTTTTTGAGCGTACAAATGTCCTTTTGATTTGCAAAGCTGCAACCCCACCTTACTCAGTGAGCGTCTCTGCTTTTCTCTCACATACAGTTGGGAGATGTCTTGCACTGAACGGCCTGCTTCAGATCACGCCACAGCACTTCAATGGGATTGGGGTCAGGACTCTTACTCGGCCATCCCAAAATACGGAATTTCTATTGTTTCAGCCACTCTGTTGTTGATGTACTCCTTTGTTTTTGTCATGCTGCATGACCCAGCGTCTTTCGAGTTTTAGATCACAGGCAGACACCCTGACATTCTGCTGTAGAATTTCCTGATACATCTTGGAATTCATCGGTCCCTCGATGATTGCAAGCCGTACAGCCTCCGCTATGCTTCCCAGGTGGGATGAGGTTTTGGAGTTGGTATGCAGTGTTTTGTTATCTCCAAACATAACGTTGTGCACATTTACCAACATGTTCAACTTTTGTCACTGTCCACAGAACATTGTTCCAGGAGTTGCTGTGGAACATCCATGTGGTCTTTAGCAAACTTGAGAGGGGCAGTGGTGGTTTTTTTGGGGGGGAGAGCAGTGGTTTCCTCCATGGTGACCTCGCATGATCACCACTCCTGTTCAGATTTCTTCTTATGGTGGACTCATAAACACAGACGTAAGACAAAGTCAACCACCTGTTCGCTAGATCCCATCCCCACTCAGCTAGTCAAAGATTCCCTCGAAGGACTGGCAGGACCTATAATTAGTATGATGAATGCATCGCTTGCGTCAGGCGTTGTACCTGATCAATTTAAGGTAGCGGTTGTTAGACCGCTCTTAAGAAGTCAAATTTGGATCAACAAGTTCTTAACAACTACAGGCCTGTCTCAAAGGTCCCATTTCAATCTAAAAGTCTTGGGAGAATAGTTGTTGCCCAACGTCAATCATATCTGGATTCAAATAATATACTTGAGAAATTTTAGTCTGGTTTCTGAAACTGCATTAACAAGAGTCGTAAATGATATTCTCTTAGCTACTGATGCAGGGAATGCAACAGTGCTTGTGCTTTGCTTCTAGATCTTAGAGCTGCCTTTGACACGGTTGACCTCTCTGTTTTGTTACACAGGCTTGAGTTTGAGGTTGGCTTATCTGGAACCGTCCTTCAGTGGTTTACTTCACATTTTACTCATCGTTTTCATTATGTTCAAATATCTAATAATTGTACTGCTTCATCAACGTCACCAGTTCAATTTGGGGTACCAGATGGATCAGTGCCGGGACCAATATTGCTCTCTCTCTCTACATGCTGCTGCTAGGTAGGATAATAAGAAAAAATAATATGAACTTTCATTCATATGCTGATGACACTCAAATAAACATTTTGTTTCCACCAAATGACAACTCTTCTATTATCACTTTAGTTAAATGCATTAAGGAAGGAAATACTTGGATGTGTGAAAACTTTTTGTTACTCAACTCTGAGAAAAATGAGGATCTGTTGATCGGAGGCAACAATACTGATAGGACTACTATAACTTCAGCACTTAACTCAGAGGATTTAAACATCTGCCTCAAAGAGACAGCACGTTACCTAGGCGGCATATTAGACACAAGGCTCTTAACAACTTGCATTGTTAAGTGCCTTGGGACAACCTTGTTGTGAAAGGTGCTATATAGAAATACATTGATTTGAATTGAATTGACAATGTAAAATGTTGTGTGTGTTGTTTGTTAAACAAGACTGTCTTTATTTATCAAAAAATAAAAGGAATTTGCTAGGAATGCAAACGTTAGGTTGCGCTTCTTCATGCTGCATCGTCGGCATGAGTGGAGCTTTTTAAACGTCTGTACTTACTGTGCCCCATAAGAAATCGTTTGTCCCCATTCAAAAGAGATTGTGCGATGTCCTGCAGTGTTCGCAAAGCAAACCTTTGACAGTTTGAAAAGAGGAATTTATTCTGCTTCCTGTGCGTGCAGTAGTTACAAAGTTGAACGTCTTTACACGATCTGCTGCAGTTTTCAGTGGGCGGGCTTTGTCAGAGGGCTTGGAAAAACGCACTGTGTTTCGGCTCGGGAAACATCATGAGAAGTGTCCTGCATGTTTTCTGTGTATAGCTGTCTTTTAACGCATACAGAATTCATTCGAAATCATTGATTTCTCCAATTAACAAGGTTCCCTTAAAGGATGAGTCAAAGTAACGTCTAATCGGATTAGTTTCCTTAGAGCTGGTTCAGAGTTTGCTCAAGAGTTTACCTTTCACAGATGCGCAAAGAAAAATGTTGGGGGTGCACGCTTCAAGGTGCCTTACAGCTGTAGGGAGTGATTCGAGACGATTTATGGCGTGTGCTCGTTCCCATATACCGTACGCCCCGGGGTGCAGTGCTAAGATGAATTACAATACCGCTTGGGCACGTAACGGCGTAACACGCAAGTGCGGGACGTGAGGCTTTTCGTTTGTTCATTTTGTTTTGCTCTGCTTTGCTTTGTTTCGTGGTCAAGAGGCGTAAGGTAAGTCGTAATCCAGGGAGAACACTGGTGGCAAACAGTCCGAGGTGAGAGGCGAGGTCCAAAGTCGAAAAGGCAGAAGGGGAGTCCAATATCCAGAATAAACGAGGTAATGGAAAAAACGCCAGGTAGAGCTCTCAAGGAGTAGACTCAATACCAGCGGGAAGCAAGTAAAGATGGTAAAAATAGCACTGCGTACCCCACGGTGGAGTGTGTGCAGGTGGGTTAACTCGTGTGGCGGCGTTTGTTAATAATCACCCTCTGCTGGTGCTGTTTAGATTGCTTAAGAGTTGGTCTTAACTGCCTGGCGGTCATGACAAGCTCCTCTTTAAGCTGTGGTTTAGTTTTGCATTCATGTGTTTCTAGAGCAGTTATTTATGGGGGTGGGTGGGTCCTTCACAGAGGCTCAGGACAAATCCCCTGCATGAAAGTCTACTGTGTGCGTTCAAACAGTCACAGGTCAAGAGCCAGGCAGGAGGACAATGGACAGATGAGCCAACGAACTAAAAATAAAAGAACAGATATGAAAAAGCCACCATCTTTTTCTTTTTGACATTTTCCGACTTTCATGCAAGCCAGGACAAAGTTGCTCGTAGCTACTTGTGGATTCAAATACTCTATCGAGTGCTTTGATGAGTTTTTGCAATTTGATTGTCGTCCTGTCAGCCTGTTTCTGTTTTTTTTTTTTCAATCTAGGGATGGAAAGTATGAGGGAAATGATGGAGCAATCAATAACCGCTCCGGAAAAATGGCAGAAAGAAATGGTCCGTCACTAAGGACATTTGTGAAGCAGAGGAGTGACATCACCACAAAGGCGACTTATTCTGCTGATCGTTTTGGTGAATAATGATTGAGGCGTGTTAAGAGAAAGGTAGCTGCGTCAGCATGCTTAGGCTGCAAAGGATAAAGCAAAGGTTTACTCCATGCTGAAAAGAGAAGAAAAGAAGCACAACGTTTCGACTGTGGAGCCTTCTGCGCCATCTTCTTTAGCGATGGTGATGATGTTTACATTGGAAAAACTGAGACACGCATACTGGAGGGGCTTGAACCACCAACTTTTCAGCACCACAGAGTCTGACAGTCTTTTGTGCACCCTACATTTGCAGGTTTATGGTCAAAGAAAACAATCACTTGCGCTTCTTGCAGCCGGCAATCTTTTTCCACTGACAACCAAGAAATGGATTTCATCTTTCACAAGCTGTATGGATTTCTTCAAAAACAAGTTATTCCAGAAAGGAAATGAATTCTTGCATTAAACTGAACCAAGCTGTACATGTTTGTCTGAAATGAGACATTCGGCACAACAAGACACGGAGAGAGGCACCGCTGGTATTCAGACCCAGGATCGCCTGCTTACTAGGCGGGCACTTTAAGCCACTAGGGAACAGCGCCAGCGGAGCACAGCGCTTTTACAGACACTTGGACACATCTGCGTTCGGTGTGCACTTAACCTGCTCTCTGAACCCGTTGCCTCCGTCCCATTTAATAGCAGAACTGACGCCAAGAGAAATGATGAGAAATGGCATTTATCGGGCACTTTTCATGTCCAAGGAGCTCAATGCCCTTGACACCTCCCCAAGGCGACAGAGCTGTGCATTCTTTGGCGACACCATTTTTTCTTTTGTTTAATTTCTATACTTATTGATAGAATAAAAACGATATGTCATGTACTGTAAGGGAAATGTCTCTTTTCATGGGGAAAGCTAGCACCAGCAAATGTTGTGTTTAGAAGAAGTGATTTAACATGACACGTGACCTAATTTACCGGAGCAAAAGCTCACCCAGCAAGCCCTGCTTTACTTCTACAGGAGAGAAGTACTGTAGAGTCTGCAAGATGTTCAGCTGGGTAGCTACGTCAGCATGCCTCGGCTGCAAAGGAACAAGTACTAGGTTTATTGCATGCTGAAAAGAGAAGAACGGAAACGCAGCGTTTCGACTGTGAGGTCTTCTCACACCTGAAGAAGCCTCACACCTGTAAAAGGCTCCATGGTTTTCTTTCTTCTCTTTTCAACATGGAATACACCTATTGTCTGCAAGATGTGACAATTTCATGGTGTTTTGGAAGAAAACCTTTTTTCTTTGAATTCAAAATCAATCGGAATTTCAGCACAACACATCAACACTTTTTCTGATTTAAGGAGATGATATTTTAAACCTGACAAAAATAGTAGGAAACACAAGTTTCTTGCTGTGAAAATTTAGATGGGGAAGTGTACTACTAGTAGCAGTGTAGAGCTCTCTGTGGTGGAGTGCAAGCGCATGTTCTATGGGCCAGTGGCGTAATGGATAACGCGTCTGACTTCGGATCAGAAGATTGTAGGTTCGAGTCCTGCCTGGCTCGTGAGGCTTTTAAACCTCTCAGGTTCCTAGGTAACAAGTTGCCGTCATGTATATGAACTATAGAAAAGCATTTGCCACAACCCGTAAATTAGCACGCAAGTGCGGGCTGGTGAACACAGAACTGTATGGAGATCATCTCCAGCTCCGAGCTCAATTGCAATGAAAAAACATGCAGAACAGAACTGGAGAGCAGCTGAATTTGTGCTCAGTAGGGTGGGGAGGACTCAGCATTGCTATTGTTCTAATTGGCATGAACTGCAGGGGATCTGAATCAGAACATGTCAGTCAGTTTGATCATTGCGTCAATATGTAGGCCACGTTAATACAGAATTATTACTTTGTCTGTCTCGTCTTTGTATATAGCTGAATGTCCCTGACAATTTCATGTTAGTTTTTAAGAACGACATTGGTGCTAATATATACATATATAGCATATAAGGAACACGTAAAAGTTTAGTCCATGCTGAAAAGATAAGAAAACCGCCACAACGTTTCATCTTGGAATAAATCTTTACTTGTTGTTTTGCAGCCTACCCATTCTGACCTAACTCCTCCCTTGAAATTCCCTAACAGATAAGGGTACGTAACGGCTCATGCGATGCTCAGTTGCAATTTGTCCCAAAACAAACAAGAACAGCAGCTGAGGGTTTGAGTTTGAACATGCACTGTATTAAAGCAGCTTTTATTTCCATTGATAAATGCTAGATATTCCTACAGAGATTCTCCAGGTGAGTAAGCGATTCCTGTTTCTGTTTCTATTTCTGTTTCATATATACAGTATATATATGTTACATGTGTCTCTGCAATAGTATAAATGTGTTATACACTATCAGGGGCTGCTTTTTTGTGCACCTCATCTACAACAAGGGTTTTTTTTTCATTTATGTTTGTGGACCTTCACCATTTGAGGAAGTGAGTTAGATAAGAAAGTTACAGGTATGGTGAGCAATGACTGACAAAGGCACGTACTGCGTATTCCTTACAGAAGTGTAAGCAATTTGTTCTAAAAAACACCGGCTAAAGTCCAACATCGTTAGCAATCTTATTACTTAAACAGAATTAACATCAATAAACTGTAAGGTGCTGGTACATGCGAGTAGATTTGATCTTCTATTAAACAAAAATGCAATTACAGCTCTAAAAAGGTCAACCTAGACTTCTGTAACAGATCTGTTCAGGTCATCGCTGTTTCTCTGACCTTGTGAGTCTTTGGAATTTTAAAAGTGTATTTTGCTTGCCTTTCATGTGGTCTGTGTACAAGTCACTGTGGCGTATGCGGTCCTACACAGCCTTGCTATAGACGTGACGAGCCTCCGCTATGTTGCAATGGAGAACAGGTTCAGTACGGAGCTGCCGAGAAAATTCAGCTGGAAAGCTCGTTGCAGAAAAGCATCGTTCTCTGTGTCCAGCGGCAAAGCGTCCATCGTGGGTGCTGAAGAATCGATTTCACAGGCTGTGGGTCCAGGCGATTTAGAGTGTTAAAGGTCCCAGCGAAAACGAAACGGCGCTGGTCCTTTTACACGCACGCACGCAACCAAATGCAAAGGACGCCGTAGTCGGCAGGATTTGAACCTGCGCGGGGAGACCCCAACGGATTTCAAGTCCGTCACCTTAACCACTCGGCCACGACTACAGCAAGCGCCGCGGCCGCTGCCTTCTTGCTACAATCGAACAGGGAGTGCGAGGCGGCGGCGGCAGCGGAGGCAACTTTTTTCAAGTTCGCTCTCCGTTTAAGAAACCTTTTACGCCATACGTGCAAGCACACACACACACACCTCAGAGGACTTAAGGGTGGCTTCAAGTTGGAATGATAAAGTCTCCCCGTTCGGACATGAAAACAGAACGTTCTTAGACAGAAAGCAATCAACAACAGAGACATCTGGACGACGATTTTAGTCACTGCACTTTGAATAGCATTTTTACTCCAGTTACAGGAGATGCACCAATGGCCCTTGACCTACGCTCTTACCAATGCCTTGAACATTCAAACAAAACAGCCCTCAAGTCCTGCGGTTTAATATAACGCTGTTACGTGTCGAGGCAGTATTTGACTCTGTCCTACCGTTGAGACACGGGGCGTATATGGAAATGAACACATGCTACGGATCGTCTCTAATCGGTCCCTACAGTTGGAAGGCTCCTTGAAGCGTGCACCCCCATCATTCATCTTTGCGCATCTGTGAAAGGTAGACTCTTGAGCAATGTTTGAGCCAGCTCTAAGGCAACTAGTGCTATTGGACAGACACCTCTGGAAGATCCTAAGAGTCTCTTAACACCACTTCCAGCAGCAAGCTTAATTGTTCGCTGGAGGTCTCCCACCCAGGTACTGACCAGGCAAAGAATCACCAGTACATTGAATGAGGAAGTTAATCCTGAAATCCAATTACATATCTCAAGGTAAGACAAATCCATAAGAACATGTCTTAGTATTACTTCGTTTACATTAGTATGGCACTGAGTTGGAGCTCCTCTTTAAGCTGTGGTTTAGTTTTGCATTCATGTGTTTCTAGAGCAGTTATTTATGGGGGTGGGTGGGTCTTTCACAGAGGCTCAGGACAAATCCCCCGCCTGAAAGTCTAATGTGTGCGTTCAGACAGTCACAGGTCAAGAGCCAGGCAGGAGGACAATGGACAGAAGAGCCAACGAACTAAAAATAAAAGAACAGATATGAAAAAGCCACCATCTTTGTCTTTTTGACATTTTCCGACTTTCATACAAGCCAGGACAAAGTTGCTCGTAGCTACTTGTGGATTCAAATACTCTATCGAGTGCTTTGATGAGTTTTTGCAATTTGATTGTCGTCCTGTCAGCCTGTTTCTGTTTTTTTTTTTCAATCTAGGGATGGAAAGTATGAGGGAAATGATGGAGCAATCAATAACCGCTCCGGAAAAATGGCAGAAAGAAATGGTCCGTCACTAAGGACATTTGTGAAGCAGAGGAGTGACATCACCACAAAGGCGACACATTCTGCTGATGGTTTTGGTGAATAATGATTGAGGTGCGTTAAGAGAAAGGTAGCTGTGTCAGCATGCGTAGGCTGCAAAGGATCAAGCAAAGGTTTACTCCATGCTGAAAAGAGAAGAAAAGAAGCACAACGTTTCGACTGTGGAGCCTTCTGCGCCATCTTCTTTAGCGGTGATGATGTTTACATTGGAAAAACTGAGACATGCGTCCCTGGGTGGGCTTGAACCACCAACCTTTCGGTTAACAGCCGAACGCGCTAACCGATTGCGCCACAGAGACTGACGGCCGCTTGTGCTCCCTACATTTGCAGGTTTATGGTCAAAGAAAACAATCACTTGCGCTTCTTGCAGCCGGCAATCTTTTTCCACTGACAACCAAGAAATGGATTTCATCTTTCACAAGCTGTATGGATTTCTTCAAAAACAAGTTATTCCAGAAAGGAAATGAATTCTTGCATTAAACTGAACCAAGCTGTACATGTTTGTCTGAAATGAGACATTCGGCACAACAAGACACGGAGAGAGGCACCGCTGGTATTCAGACCCAGGATCGCCTGCTTACTAGGCGGGCACTTTAAGCCACTAGGGAACAGCGCCAGCGGAGCACCGCGCTTTTACAGACACTTGGACACATCTGCGTTCGGTGTGCACTTAACCTGCTCTCTGAACCCGTTGCCTCCGTCCCATTTAATAGCAGAACTGACGCCAAGAGAAATGATGAGAAATGGCATTTATCGGGCACTTTTCATGTCCAAGGAGCTCAATGCCCTTGACACCTCCCCAAGGCGACAGAGCTGTGCATTCTTTGGCGACACCATTTTTTCTTTTGTTTAATTTCTATACTTATTGATAGAATAAAAACGATATGTCATGTACTGTAAGGGAAATGTCTCTTTTCATGGGGAAAGCTAGCACCAGCAAATGTTGTGTTTAGAAGAAGTGATTTAACATGACACGTGACCTAATTTACCGGAGCAAAAGCTCACCCAGCAAGCCCTGCTTTACTTCTACAGGAGAGAAGTACTGTAGAGTCTGCAAGATGTTCAGCTGGGTAGCTACGTCAGCATGCCTCGGCTGCAAAGGAACAAGTACTAGGTTTATTGCATGCTGAAAAGAGAAGAACGGAAACACAGCGTTTCGACTGTGAGGTCTTCTCACACCTGAAGAAGCCTCACACCTGTAAAAGGCTCCATGGTTTTCTTTCTTCTCTTTTCAACATGGAATACACCTATTGTCTGCAAGATGTGACAATTTCATGGTGTTTTGGAAGAAAACCTTTTTTCTTTGAATTCAAAATCAATCGGAATTTCAGCACAACACATCAACACTTTTTCTGTTTTAAGGAGATGATATTTTAAACCTGACAAAAATAGTAGGAAACACAAGTTTCTTGCTGTGAAAATTTAGATGGGGAAGTGTACTACTAGTAGCAGTGTAGAGCTCTCTGTGGTGGAGTGCAAGCGCATGTTCTATGGGCCAGTGGCGTAATGGATAACGCGTCTGACTTCGGATCAGAAGATTGTAGGTTCGAGTCCTGCCTGGCTCGTGAGGCTTTTAAACCTCTCAGGTTCCTAGGTAACAGGTTGCCGTCATGTATATGAACTATAGAAAAGCATTTGCCACAACCCGTAAATTAGCACGCAAGTGCGGGCTGGTGAACACAGAACTGTATGGAGATCATCTCCAGCTCCGAGCTCAATTGCAATGAAAAAACATGCAGAACAGAACTGGAGAGCAGCTGAATTTGTGCTCAGTAGGGTGGGGAGGACTCAGCATTGCTATTGTTCTAATTGGCATGAACTGCAGGGGATCTGAATCAGAACATGTCAGTCAGTTTGATCATTGCGTCAATATGTAGGCCACGTTAATACAGAATTATTACTTTGTCTGTCTCGTCTTTGTATATAGCTGAATGTCCCTGACAATTTCATGTTAGTTTTTAAGAACGACATTGGTGCTAATATATACATATATAGCATATAAGGAACACGTAAAAGTTTAGTCCATGCTGAAAAGATAAGAAAACCGCCACAACGTTTCATCTTGGAATAAATCTTTACTTGTTGTTTTGCAGCCTACCCATTCTGACCTAACTCCTCCCTTGAAATTCCCTAACAGATAAGGGTACGTAACGGCTCATGCGATGCTCAGTTGCAATTTGTCCCAAAACAAACAAGAACAGCAGCTGAGGGTTTGAGTTTGAACATGCACTGTATTAAAGCAGCTTTTATTTCCATTGATAAATGCTAGATATTCCTACAGAGATTCTCCAGGTGAGTAAGCGATTCCTGTTTCTGTTTCTATTTCTGTTTCATATATACAGTATATATATGTTACATGTGTCTCTGCAATAGTATAAATGTGTTATACACTATCAGGGGCTGCTTTTTTGTGCACCTCATCTACAACAAGGGTTTTTTTTTCATTTATGTTTGTGGACCTTCACCATTTGAGGAAGTGAGTTAGATAAGAAAGTTACAGGTATGGTGAGCAATGACTGACAAAGGCACGTACTGCGTATTCCTTACAGAAGTGTAAGCAATTTGTTCTAAAAAACACCGGCTAAAGTCCAACATCGTTAGCAATCTTATTACTTAAACAGAATTAACATCAATAAACTGTAAGGTGCTGGTACATGCGAGTAGATTTGATCTTCTATTAAACAAAAATGCAATTACAGCTCTAAAAAGGTCAACCTAGACTTCTGTAACAGATCTGTTCAGGTCATCGCTGTTTCTCTGACCTTGTGAGTCTTTGGAATTTTAAAAGTGTATTTTGCTTGCCTTTCATGTGGTCTGTGTACAAGTCACTGTGGCGTATGCGGTCCTACACAGCCTTGCTATAGACGTGACGAGCCTCCGCTATGTTGCAATGGAGAACAGGTTCAGTACGGAGCTGCCGAGAAAATTCAGCTGGAAAGCTCGTTGCAGAAAAGCATCGTTCTCTGTGTCCAGCGGCAAAGCGTCCATCGTGGGTGCTGAAGAATCGATTTCACAGGCTGTGGGTCCAGGCGATTTAGAGTGTTAAAGGTCCCAGCGAAAACGAAACGGCGCTGGTCCTTTTACACGCACGCACGCAACCAAATGCAAAGGACGCCGTAGTCGGCAGGATTTGAACCTGCGCGGGGAGACCCCAACGGATTTCAAGTCCGTCACCTTAACCACTCGGCCACGACTACAGCAAGCGCCGCGGCCGCTGCCTTCTTGCTACAATCGAACAGGGAGTGCGAGGCGGCGGCGGCAGCGGAGGCAACTTTTTTCAAGTTCGCTCTCCGTTTAAGAAACCTTTTACGCCATACGTGCAAGCACACACACACACACACCTCAGAGGACTTAAGGGTGGCTTCAAGTTGGAATGATAAAGTCTCCCCGTTCGGACATGAAAACAGAACGTTCTTAGACAGAAAGCAATCAACAACAGAGACATCTGGACGACGATTTTAGTCACTGCACTTTGAATAGCATTTTTACTCCAGTTACAGGAGATGCACCAATGGCCCTTGACCTACGCTCTTACCAATGCCTTGAACATTCAAACAAAACAGCCCTCAAGTCCTGCGGTTTAATATAACGCTGTTACGTGTCGAGGCAGTATTTGACTCTGTCCTACCGTTGAGACACGGGGCGTATATGGAAATGAACACATGCTACGGATCGTCTCTAATCGGTCCCTACAGTTGGAAGGCTCCTTGAAGCGTGCACCCCCATCATTCATCTTTGCGCATCTGTGAAAGGTAGACTCTTGAGCAATGTTTGAGCCAGCTCTAAGGCAACTAGTGCTATTGGACAGACACCTCTGGAAGATCCTAAGAGTCTCTTAACACCACTTCCAGCAGCAAGCTTAATTGTTCGCTGGAGGTCTCCCACCCAGGTACTGACCAGGCAAAGAATCACCACTACATTGAATGAGGAAGTTAATCCTGAAATCCAATTACATATCTCAAGGTAAGACAAATCCATAAGAACATGTCTTAGTATTACTTCGTTTACATTAGTATGGCACTGAGTTGGAGCTCCTCTTTAAGCTGTGGTTTAGTTTTGCATTCATGTGTTTCTAGAGCAGTTATTTATGGGGGTGGGTGGGTCTTTCACAGAGGCTCAGGACAAATCCCCCGCCTGAAAGTCTAATGTGTGCGTTCAGACAGTCACAGGTCAAGAGCCAGGCAGGAGGACAATGGACAGAAGAGCCAACGAACTAAAAATAAAAGAACAGATATGAAAAAGCCACCATCTTTGTCTTTTTGACATTTTCCGACTTTCATACAAGCCAGGACAAAGTTGCTCGTAGCTACTTGTGGATTCAAATACTCTATCGAGTGCTTTGATGAGTTTTTGCAATTTGATTGTCGTCCTGTCAGCCTGTTTCTGTTTTTTTTTTTCAATCTAGGGATGGAAAGTATGAGGGAAATGATGGAGCAATCAATAACCGCTCCGGAAAAATGGCAGAAAGAAATGGTCCGTCACTAAGGACATTTGTGAAGCAGAGGAGTGACATCACCACAAAGGCGACACATTCTGCTGATGGTTTTGGTGAATAATGATTGAGGTGCGTTAAGAGAAAGGTAGCTGTGTCAGCATGCGTAGGCTGCAAAGGATCAAGCAAAGGTTTACTCCATGCTGAAAAGAGAAGAAAAGAAGCACAACGTTTCGACTGTGGAGCCTTCTGCGCCATCTTCTTTAGCGGTGATGATGTTTACATTGGAAAAACTGAGACATGCGTCCCTGGGTGGGCTTGAACCACCAACCTTTCGGTTAACAGCCGAACGCGCTAACCGATTGCGCCACAGAGACTGACGGCCGCTTGTGCTCCCTACATTTGCAGGTTTATGGTCAAAGAAAACAATCACTTGCGCTTCTTGCAGCCGGCAATCTTTTTCCACTGACAACCAAGAAATGGATTTCATCTTTCACAAGCTGTATGGATTTCTTCAAAAACAAGTTATTCCAGAAAGGAAATGAATTCTTGCATTAAACTGAACCAAGCTGTACATGTTTGTCTGAAATGAGACATTCGGCACAACAAGACACGGAGAGAGGCACCGCTGGTATTCAGACCCAGGATCGCCTGCTTACTAGGCGGGCACTTTAAGCCACTAGGGAACAGCGCCAGCGGAGCACCGCGCTTTTACAGACACTTGGACACATCTGCGTTCGGTGTGCACTTAACCTGCTCTCTGAACCCGTTGCCTCCGTCCCATTTAATAGCAGAACTGACGCCAAGAGAAATGATGAGAAATGGCATTTATCGGGCACTTTTCATGTCCAAGGAGCTCAATGCCCTTGACACCTCCCCAAGGCGACAGAGCTGTGCATTCTTTGGCGACACCATTTTTTCTTTTGTTTAATTTCTATACTTATTGATAGAATAAAAACGATATGTCATGTACTGTAAGGGAAATGTCTCTTTTCATGGGGAAAGCTAGCACCAGCAAATGTTGTGTTTAGAAGAAGTGATTTAACATGACACGTGACCTAATTTACCGGAGCAAAAGCTCACCCAGCAAGCCCTGCTTTACTTCTACAGGAGAGAAGTACTGTAGAGTCTGCAAGATGTTCAGCTGGGTAGCTACGTCAGCATGCCTCGGCTGCAAAGGAACAAGTACTAGGTTTATTGCATGCTGAAAAGAGAAGAACGGAAACACAGCGTTTCGACTGTGAGGTCTTCTCACACCTGAAGAAGCCTCACACCTGTAAAAGGCTCCATGGTTTTCTTTCTTCTCTTTTCAACATGGAATACACCTATTGTCTGCAAGATGTGACAATTTCATGGTGTTTTGGAAGAAAACCTTTTTTCTTTGAATTCAAAATCAATCGGAATTTCAGCACAACACATCAACACTTTTTCTGTTTTAAGGAGATGATATTTTAAACCTGACAAAAATAGTAGGAAACACAAGTTTCTTGCTGTGAAAATTTAGATGGGGAAGTGTACTACTAGTAGCAGTGTAGAGCTCTCTGTGGTGGAGTGCAAGCGCATGTTCTATGGGCCAGTGGCGTAATGGATAACGCGTCTGACTTCGGATCAGAAGATTGTAGGTTCGAGTCCTGCCTGGCTCGTGAGGCTTTTAAACCTCTCAGGTTCCTAGGTAACAGGTTGCCGTCATGTATATGAACTATAGAAAAGCATTTGCCACAACCCGTAAATTAGCACGCAAGTGCGGGCTGGTGAACACAGAACTGTATGGAGATCATCTCCAGCTCCGAGCTCAATTGCAATGAAAAAACATGCAGAACAGAACTGGAGAGCAGCTGAATTTGTGCTCAGTAGGGTGGGGAGGACTCAGCATTGCTATTGTTCTAATTGGCATGAACTGCAGGGGATCTGAATCAGAACATGTCAGTCAGTTTGATCATTGCGTCAATATGTAGGCCACGTTAATACAGAATTATTACTTTGTCTGTCTCGTCTTTGTATATAGCTGAATGTCCCTGACAATTTCATGTTAGTTTTTAAGAACGACATTGGTGCTAATATATACATATATAGCATATAAGGAACACGTAAAAGTTTAGTCCATGCTGAAAAGATAAGAAAACCGCCACAACGTTTCATCTTGGAATAAATCTTTACTTGTTGTTTTGCAGCCTACCCATTCTGACCTAACTCCTCCCTTGAAATTCCCTAACAGATAAGGGTACGTAACGGCTCATGCGATGCTCAGTTGCAATTTGTCCCAAAACAAACAAGAACAGCAGCTGAGGGTTTGAGTTTGAACATGCACTGTATTAAAGCAGCTTTTATTTCCATTGATAAATGCTAGATATTCCTACAGAGATTCTCCAGGTGAGTAAGCGATTCCTGTTTCTGTTTCTATTTCTGTTTCATATATACAGTATATATATGTTACATGTGTCTCTGCAATAGTATAAATGTGTTATACACTATCAGGGGCTGCTTTTTTGTGCACCTCATCTACAACAAGGGTTTTTTTTTCATTTATGTTTGTGGACCTTCACCATTTGAGGAAGTGAGTTAGATAAGAAAGTTACAGGTATGGTGAGCAATGACTGACAAAGGCACGTACTGCGTATTCCTTACAGAAGTGTAAGCAATTTGTTCTAAAAAACACCGGCTAAAGTCCAACATCGTTAGCAATCTTATTACTTAAACAGAATTAACATCAATAAACTGTAAGGTGCTGGTACATGCGAGTAGATTTGATCTTCTATTAAACAAAAATGCAATTACAGCTCTAAAAAGGTCAACCTAGACTTCTGTAACAGATCTGTTCAGGTCATCGCTGTTTCTCTGACCTTGTGAGTCTTTGGAATTTTAAAAGTGTATTTTGCTTGCCTTTCATGTGGTCTGTGTACAAGTCACTGTGGCGTATGCGGTCCTACACAGCCTTGCTATAGACGTGACGAGCCTCCGCTATGTTGCAATGGAGAACAGGTTCAGTACGGAGCTGCCGAGAAAATTCAGCTGGAAAGCTCGTTGCAGAAAAGCATCGTTCTCTGTGTCCAGCGGCAAAGCGTCCATCGTGGGTGCTGAAGAATCGATTTCACAGGCTGTGGGTCCAGGCGATTTAGAGTGTTAAAGGTCCCAGCGAAAACGAAACGGCGCTGGTCCTTTTACACGCACGCACGCAACCAAATGCAAAGGACGCCGTAGTCGGCAGGATTTGAACCTGCGCGGGGAGACCCCAACGGATTTCAAGTCCGTCACCTTAACCACTCGGCCACGACTACAGCAAGCGCCGCGGCCGCTGCCTTCTTGCTACAATCGAACAGGGAGTGCGAGGCGGCGGCGGCAGCGGAGGCAACTTTTTTCAAGTTCGCTCTCCGTTTAAGAAACCTTTTACGCCATACGTGCAAGCACACACACACACACCTCAGAGGACTTAAGGGTGGCTTCAAGTTGGAATGATAAAGTCTCCCCGTTCGGACATGAAAACAGAACGTTCTTAGACAGAAAGCAATCAACAACAGAGACATCTGGACGACGATTTTAGTCACTGCACTTTGAATAGCATTTTTACTCCAGTTACAGGAGATGCACCAATGGCCCTTGACCTACGCTCTTACCAATGCCTTGAACATTCAAACAAAACAGCCCTCAAGTCCTGCGGTTTAATATAACGCTGTTACGTGTCGAGGCAGTATTTGACTCTGTCCTACCGTTGAGACACGGGGCGTATATGGAAATGAACACATGCTACGGATCGTCTCTAATCGGTCCCTACAGTTGGAAGGCTCCTTGAAGCGTGCACCCCCATCATTCATCTTTGCGCATCTGTGAAAGGTAGACTCTTGAGCAATGTTTGAGCCAGCTCTAAGGCAACTAGTGCTATTGGACAGACACCTCTGGAAGATCCTAAGAGTCTCTTAACACCACTTCCAGCAGCAAGCTTAATTGTTCGCTGGAGGTCTCCCACCCAGGTACTGACCAGGCAAAGAATCACCAGTACATTGAATGAGGAAGTTAATCCTGAAATCCAATTACATATCTCAAGGTAAGACAAATCCATAAGAACATGTCTTAGTATTACTTCGTTTACATTAGTATGGCACTGAGTTGGAGCTCCTCTTTAAGCTGTGGTTTAGTTTTGCATTCATGTGTTTCTAGAGCAGTTATTTATGGGGGTGGGTGGGTCTTTCACAGAGGCTCAGGACAAATCCCCCGCCTGAAAGTCTAATGTGTGCGTTCAGACAGTCACAGGTCAAGAGCCAGGCAGGAGGACAATGGACAGAAGAGCCAACGAACTAAAAATAAAAGAACAGATATGAAAAAGCCACCATCTTTGTCTTTTTGACATTTTCCGACTTTCATACAAGCCAGGACAAAGTTGCTCGTAGCTACTTGTGGATTCAAATACTCTATCGAGTGCTTTGATGAGTTTTTGCAATTTGATTGTCGTCCTGTCAGCCTGTTTCTGTTCTTTTTTTTTCAATCTAGGGATGGAAAGTATGAGGGAAATGATGGAGCAATCAATAACCGCTCCGGAAAAATGGCAGAAAGAAATGGTCCGTCACTAAGGACATTTGTGAAGCAGAGGAGTGACATCACCACAAAGGCGACACATTCTGCTGATGGTTTTGGTGAATAATGATTGAGGCGCGTTAAGAGAAAGGTAGCTGTGTCAGCATGCGTAGGCTGCAAACGATCAAGCAAAGGTTTACTCCATGCTGAAAAGAGAAGAAAAGAAGCACAACGTTTCGACTGTGGAGCCTTCTGCGCCATCTTCTTTAGCGGTGATGATGTTTACATTGGAAAAACGGAGACATGCGTCCCTGGGTGGGCTTGAACCACCAACCTTTCGGTTAACAGCCGAACGCGCTAACCGATTGCGCCACAGAGACTGACGGCCGCTTGTACTCCCTACATTTGCAGGTTTATGGTCAAAGAAAACAATCACTTGCGCTTCTTGCAGCCGGCAATCTTTTTCCACTGACAACCAAGAAATGGATTTCATCTTTCACAAGCTGTATGGATTTCTTCAAAAACAAGTTATTCCAGAAAGGAAATGAATTCTTGCATTAAACTGAACCAAGCTGTACATGTTTGTCTGAAATGATACATTCGGCACAACAAGACACGGAGAGAGGCACCGCTGGTATTCAGACCCAGGATCGCCTGCTTACTAGGCGGGCACTTTAAGCCACTAGGGAACAGCGCCAGCGGAGCACCGCGCTTTTACAGACACTTGGACACATCTGCGTTCGGTGTGCACTTAACCTGCTCTCTGAGCCCGTTGCCTCCGTCCCATTTAATAGCAGAACTGACGCCAAGAGAAATGATGAGAAATGGCATTTATCGGGCACTTTTCATGTCCAAGGAGTTCAATGCCCTTGACACCTCCCCAAGGCGACAGAGCTGTGCATTCTTTGGCGACACCATTTTTTCTTTTGTTTAATTTCTATACTTATTGATAGAATAAAAACGATATGTCATGTACTGTAAGGGAAATGTCTCTTTTCATGGGGAAAGCTAGCACCAGCAAATGTTGTGTTTAGAAGAAGTGATTTAACATGACACGTGACCTAATTTACCGGAGCAAAAGCTCACCCAGCAAGCCCTGCTTTACTTCTACAGGAGAGAAGTACTGTAGAGTCTGCAAGATGTTCAGCTGGGTAGCTACGTCAGCATGCCTCGGCTGCAAAGGAACAAGTAATAGGTTTATTGCATGCTGAAAAGAGAAGAAAGGAAACACAACGTTTCGGCCGTGAGGTCTTCTCACACCTGAAGAAGCCTCACACCTGTAAAAGGCTCCATTGTTTTCTTTTTTCTCTTTTCAACATGGAATACACCTATTGTCTGCAAGATGTGACAATTTCACGGTGTTTTGGAAGAAAACGTTTTTTCTTTGAATTCAAAATCAATCGGAATTTCAGCACGACACATCAACACTTTTTCTGTTTTAAGGAGATGATATTTTAAACCTGATAAAAATAGTAGGAAACACAAGTTTCTTGCTGTGAAAATTTAGATGGGGAGGTGTACTACTAGTAGCAGTGTAGAGCTCTCTGTGGTGGAGTGCAAGCGCATGTTCTATGGGCCAGTGGCGTAATGGATAACGCGTCTGACTTTGGATCAGAAGATTGTAGGTTCGAGTCCTGCCTGGCTCGTGAGGCTTTTAAACCTCTCAGGTTCCTCGGTAACAGGTTGCCGTCATGTATATGAACTATAGAAAAGCATCTGCCACAACCCGTAAATTAGCACGCAAGTGCGGGCTAGTTAACACAGAACTGTATGGAGATAATCTCCAGCTCCGAGCTCAATTGCAATGAAAAAACATGCAGAACAGAACTGGAGAGCAGCTGAATTTGTGCTCAGCAGGGTGGGGAGGACTCAGCATTGCTATTGTTCTAATTGGCATGAACTGCAGGGGATCTGAATCAGAACATGTCAGTTAGTTCGATCATTGCGTCAATATGTAGGCCACGTTAATACAGAATTATTACTTTGTCTGTCTCGTCTTTGTATATAGCTGAATGTCCCTGACAATTTCATGTTAGTTTTTAAGAACGACATTGGTGCTAATATATACATATATAGCATATAAGGAACACGTAAAAGTTTAGTCCATGCTGAAAAGATAAGAAAACCGCCACAACGTTTCATCTTGGAATAAATCTTTACTTGTTGTTTTGCAGCCTACCCATTCTGACCTAACTCCTCCCTTGAAATTGCCAAACAGATAAGGGTACGTAACGGCTCATGCGATGCTCAGTTGCAATTCGTCCCAAAACAAACAAGAACAGCAGCTGAGGGTTTGAGTTTGAACATGCACTGTATTAAAGCAGCTTTTATTTCCATTGATAAATGCTATATATTCCTACAGAGATTCTCCAGGTGAGTAAGCGATTCCTGTTTCTGTTTCTATTTCTGTTTCATATATATATATACAGTATATATACAGTATTGTACTATTATTATATAATTCGTTACACTGTGGCTGTGTTGTGTGTGTTAAGCTGCTGTTGCACTGCAATTTCCCTCACGGGATCAATAAAGTATCTATCTATAAGAAGACATTACCAACAACGACCACAAGATGGAGATATTGTCTAGACATTACCAACAACGACCACAAGATGGAGATATTGTCCAAAGAGGCAAGAAGGGCAAAGCCGCGATAAGGTAAAATCATTTTTTGTAAGAGATTGGTGTCAGAATGCACATCCGTATCCCAAACAGAATCTCTAGTAAAATATGATCATTTGTGAAACAGGCAAATGAGTGTCTGCTACAATATGATTGCTACAGATGCAGCCATTCAAAATGTGCGGGCGATACTGCATTATTTTCCGGTACGCTGTACGCAGTCTACCGCGAGTTACCGGTAAATACCGCGAGTTACCGGTAAATACCGCTAGCAAAATAATAGTATCCGGAATTTCCGCAAGGTGGAGCTAATAAAGCTCAACTTCTCATGTTTGAGCTGTAGCCATCAAAGTCTTTAATGAAGATATTACTAATAGTATTAATAATAAATGACCTTGGACAAGCTGTAAACTCAAAGTATTGCCCTGGTCCACATTATTTTTTTCACTGACCTTCTTTGTAAAAGTAACACCACAGCATTTCGCAATCACGCATTTTTTTCCAATCATGCAAAGTACAGTAATTTTTGAGAATCGATTCACCATGCCTTTCACATGCTCATAAAAGAGATTGATTTAGGAACATAAACATATTACCGTATGCAAACTGTACTGTATACAGTTTGTATATGTATATGTATATGTATATTTAATGTCTTAACTGTGCCCGTTTAAGTATTGAATATTTATATGGAATTTTACCACTGAAGGGAAATCTTAGTGCCTGAGCATAAAAAGAATAGGAGCGTAATGCAACGCGTGTGAAGGCCATAAACGATATTAATTTTGGAACATAAACATACAGTATATGGGTGGTCTCGGTACTTTAAAGAAAACATACACGAAACATGGTTTCATTATGACCAGAATCGGTCTTGAGATATTTTTAACTTGATTTACAGTATTTGAGAGGTATGTCTTGACACCGATACTACGTAAATACTCCTCACGTATATGTTTCTAGGTTTATATTATGCATTTCATACGGTCAAATTGCTTTTGAGCAACTGATAAGAAGCGCGAAACGGTATGCCCAGGGCGTTTTAGTTTTTGTTTTGTTTTAATGCAGTGCAGTGGATTGATTAGAGATATCAAGTACATACAAGTCATTTTTTAAATGTTGTAGTTCGTCTTGTAAAAATGTTACGAGTACATCATCTGTCAACAATTACACAGGTCCTGTTTCCATATTGCGGTTTTTGGTTACGTAATACTATTTTCTAATTTCACGTTGTGAATATATGATTTGGGCAAACAGAGCCGCAAAGAAGTACATTATGGGTTGTTGTTGTTTTTTTGCAGTTTTATCTAAAATAAGCGATGCTTAAACCTTTGTCTGATTCTTGTGAAACTATCCACACGACAGTTACCTAGGAGTTGACTTCAGTGATGTCACTGATGGGATGTTTCTAAAAATCCATCCTCTGTAAAACATCTTCTCTAGTTGTTCTGCATATGTATTCGCTAATGAAGCTGTGTGTTCTGAGCCTGGTTCTCTACATTTCTGTATGAACCAGCTTAGAGGGCTAAAGACAGCTTGTGTTTAAATTGAGTGTAAGGTAATTTATGCTTCTAAAGTCATGGTCAGCATTTATTATTGTACTGTGCTGTAAACTTCTTCTGTGCCTAATTACATTATTTTATAGTCGATAATGTTTCTGTAGTGCTTTTTCAGCCCTCAGCATGTGACTGCGCTGGTGGTGCTGTGGGTTAGGTTCCTGACTCCTATGTCACATGGTCTGTGGTTGAATCTCATGGAACTATGACTTTAATTTTTAACAAACATTTCTTTGAAAAAATGAAACATTTCCCTTGGTCAGAGATTAAATAAAACCTCACTCGCATCAAAACAAATTTATATTTCTAAATATCACAACATGATCGAATTTACGTCTTTTTAATAACAATGAATAGTCACCTATGCGTTACAAAATAAACATTTATATTGATTTGAATCGAGTTTTGATTTAAATCGTAAACGCGTGTTTAAAGGCGATATACTGTATAAAAGCGCTGATTCTTATGGAATGTGTTTGGCCGGGGATTCAAAAAAATTATTTTTTTTAATCGCGTATCTAAGGAAAATTGCAGTATAACTTTGTTCATGCACAAACAGTGGCATGTTACATTATAATTTGGGTGTCTCCTCTTGCCAGAAAGCTCTAAATTGGATTTTGAGTGCGGTTTTTGACTTTTTCTAAATTGCAACCCATAAATAAAGCTGATACAGTTTAGACTTACTGTATTCTAAACTGTATTACAACATCACATTGGACAATGCAACGTAAATTGCAAAAATGCACTTGGAATCTGTCCAAGCCCTACTACGAAAATTATTAAAACTGCGACACTTATCATTCATCTTTAAATAAACTTTATTTTATATAGCGTTTTAAGCGAATAGGTAATTAGATTGCTCATAAACCTAATCGCTTTTTCTACATAAACACAGCGTGATTGCTCTCTGAAAATGCTTTTTTCTTTATATTTAGGCTCAGATTTCAACTATAGATTGTATTATTATAAACTTTCTTGGAAAAATGTCTTTTATGTAAACCATGTTTGCTATTAATTCATTTAGGGCTAAAATACGTTCATTGTCTTCCAATCGAGTCGAGTTGACATTGGAAGCTTGCCACGCCCGGACTGTTACACCAACGCATTAGCATGTTGAAGCGATTTCATTGAGGAGGCCATCTACTAGTTAACACTGTACTTCCTACTTTGAAAACACCTGTGAAATTGGTTTAATTCGTCACAGCCAGCACTCCGGCAGAGAGGGGGGTTGTACTCGTTAATGTCTGATGACATACAAGTGGAAAGATTACAGATTTTAATCGTTTTTTTTCTGAACCAGAGAAAATCTGATCATGTTTCTCTATAACAATAATAAAAAACTTTATTTTAAATTATTTTACATATCCCGCTTGCACATCGCACGACTTTAATAAATCTATTCTTTATTAATACTAAATAAATAATACTAAAAATACTACAGCAAAGAGGTCACTTGATTTTTGGAATAATTCCAAATAGCACAATGATCCACTGGCATTCCTGAAGTCTGTTTAGTGCATAATCTTCCAAATACAATCACTAAGCAATTATAAGAATTATACCATCCTATTTCTTTGTGATGTCCTGTAAAAACTAAACCTATTTTTATAAGGCTTTTACTCAAAAGGTTTCCAAACACACAAAGCATTTGTGAAGTACTATAGTATTTCTAAAGGTTACTGGTACAACATCAATCATTAAAGCTTAACAATAAAGTTTAGATTGCTGACTATGGACTAACTACATTAACTAACTGCAATGCAACATTATACATTTTACAAGAATATCTGGTTGAATTCTTGCATTTGTAGCCAATTTAATGCGAGAGAAATAAGCCAATTTAATTATTTCACAAAAAATAATGTAATATAAAATGGATGTTTTTAACTTTATTGTAGTGTTTTAGAAACTAATATGTCTTCAAAAATGGTTGTTTTTCACTCCTAGGAATGAAAGCTGTTGTTATATGATGTTTATTTTCAAATTTGGAAAAATCAAAGGATTCTAGCTTTCTCCCCTTGCAGGCATCGGACACAGAGAACCTCATGGTTTTCCTAAAAATCATTTTTTATGTTCCCTGGTGTTCCAAACTTAGTTTTAATTTGTTATTATGTTAAAAACAGGGTAATAAATTTCTAATTGGACTATAAATAATGTCATATTGTCTGCTATAAAACTGATGTTTTCAACTCTATTGTAGAGATTCTAGAATCATCTAATAGAGAATTGAAATAAAAAAAGGGCATAAGAAAACATTACCAACAACGACCACAAGATGGAGATATTGTCTAGACATTACCAACAACGACCACAAGATGGAGATATTGTCCAAAAAGGCAAGAAGGGCAAAGCCGCGATAAGGTAAAATCATTTTTTGAAAGAGATTGCTGTCAGAATGCACAACTGAATCCCAAACAGAATCTCTAGTCAAATATGATCATTTGTGAAACAGGCAAATGAGTCTCTCAGGTGCCCATTGCTCATTTTCAGACACATTTATGCAATACTTTCACCATGCGTTGAGCAATAGGGATTAAAGATACCAGAGGTAAGGTTTAAAAGTGATTCTGAGGTGCAACACATCAGCAATACAGCTAGGCATCTGAAATGCGGGGTTTGAGAGCCCTTCAGGGAACACCGTACCCTAAAGGTACCAGAAGTCCAGTAGTATAAGCATTAAGTCACTGTCACCCCTGTTACAATGTGATTGCTACATATCTTCATTTCTTTGGTTTTTAAGGAGTAAGAGTGCAGGGGGTCTAAATCTGCGATCCAGTGTGTTGAAGTATTTCACAACATTACCTGTAGCCCGTATGGAAATAAATACTAATTCTGATTATTGCCCTGGGCATGTACCAATAAATCACTGAGCATATATATATATATCACTGTGTTGAAGCTAGAGACCTGTATGTAATATTATGGTGCTAAAATGTCATTTTCACATATATTAATGTAATAAATGATTGCTTATGCTTTATAAACAAATCTAATTAAAATAAATGATTAAGTTTTGTATTTATCTTGTACCATAGAACATGATTTTCTTTGTATTTCAAGCCCACAAAGTGTCCAAATGACGCACTACATGATATAAGGAAGATTATCACATGCATATCGGTATTATCTTTCTTATGAAAATGCATTCCTTTCATTACCTTTTACTTTTTAAAATGAACTCAAATTGTGTATAATGTAATAATTTAAGTAGAAGTGCTTCACTGCTCTATGCCGTCTGGAAATAAATCCTCAGACTACTTACTGCCCTGGGCATGTACCAATAAATTACAGGAGCACATCTATATATCACTGCGTTGAAGCAGGAGACACACAATCACTGCAAACACATCCTAAATACAGTGTTCTAGCACCTTTGACCTCATCCAGAACATATCATTTCTTGAAAGGGATTGCTGTCCGAATGCACATCTGAATCCCAAACAGAATCTCTAGTAAAATACGATCATTTGTGAAACAGGCAAATGACTGTCTCAGGGGCCCATTCCTCATTCTCAAGACACATGTATGCAGTACGTACACCATGCATTGAGCAATAGGGATTAAAGACACCACAGCTAAGGTTAGAAGTCATTCTGACTATATTCTAAAATATTGGACTCATATTCTTATGATGGCAGACATGATGCTGCGTTTAAAACCGGGGTTAATGGACATATATGACTGTCAATTCTGTTTTGTTTTGGAGACTCTTGGCTGCCTATATGGTACACTGCAGCGTGAAGGAATTATTTTCCAAAACTGTGTCAGCTCAAAAGTTGTAAGAGAACCTCTCCAGCTGCTTTAACTCTTCATTTTTGTCATTTAATTGTCTGTCGGCACTATGTGGCAGCGTTGCATGACAACCCCTCTCACCACGGAAAGGAACCTAACAGCTTTGGTAAGAGAGGAGAAAAGGACCTGGCCAGTAAGGGGCACGAACCCGTGACTTTGGCGTTATTAGCACCATGCTCTAACCAACTGAGCTAACCGGCCTCACGACAGTGGCTCTCTCTGTGCTGCAAAAAATCGAACTCAGGGAATTTCTTTTGCCCTCCTTTGAATAGAAAGCCGTGTAATTCAGTGTACGGGCTTTCTCATGCAGTTTCATGGTTCTTGTAACCCAAATCCTACACTGGCCTGAAGTGCCCCCCATTTCACAGAATTTTTCAGCTGATTTAAAATGTACCTAAAGGAGAAGCATTATTGAAGACGATCAATTACCAAGAGCTTTTGTCAAAGGTTTTGGTGGTCATTTTTAATGACCACAGAGCGCTGTGACCTCGGTTTTACATCTCATCCAAAAGACAGCGCCCTTTTACAACACAGTGTCTCCGTCACTATGCTGGGGCATTGGGACCCGCACAGACCTCAGGGTGAGCGCCCCACCGCCGGCACCATTAACACCGCTTCCAGCTGGAAGCTTTGTTTTTCCCTGTAGCTCACCCTCATCCGGGTACTGACCTGGCTCACACCTGCTTAGCTTCAGTGGGTTTTCAGTTGCGAGTTGCAAGGGGATGCAAGTGATGGAGCAGCTCGCTGCAAAAGCCACTGCATTGGCCGGGAATCAAAGCCGAGCCTCCCGCGTGGCAGGCGAGAATTCTACCACTGAACCACCAACGCTCAGAACCCGGGCCTTCAAAAAAGACGCTTTTTTGGTGCTCTGTGCAAAAAGCGTCGACATCTGCTTCCAGCTGTAAAATGCCATTCGCGGACGCTGAAGAACTTATTTGCAAGGGAGCGGGTACAAGCAATTTGGCATTTTAAAACCACCAGGAACACCGAACAGGCGCGCTTCTTTGCTTGCGCCGAAACACAACGACAGGAGGTGGACAACGTAGTCGGCAGGATTCGAACCTCTTTCTGTCTATTATATACTAAATGTTCTCTTGTCTGTCTCTTGTTTGTATAGAACTGAATGTCCCTGACAATGTACTGTTAGTTTTAATTGAAGAACGGCATTTGTGTTCAAATATATCAGACAAGTTTACGTAACTGCTCATGCGACACTCAGTTGTAATTAGTCAAGAAATAAAGTCGAACAACAGCTGCGGGTTTGATTCTGAACGTATCAGATTGCAGCACCTTTTACTTCCATTGACAAATGATAGAGATTCGAAGAGAGATCCTTCAGACCAGCAAGCAAACCCACGGCTATTTCGGTTTTCTATCTAGGCAACGTTGGTGTCTGCAATAGCATACATGAAAGCGTGATGCAATTTCTGTGGCTAAATTTGTTGCACGTCATGCACAGTAAGAGTGTTTCTAACACCAAATAAAAAGTCAACAATTAGCGATCACGCCTTCTCCTCAGTTAACCCACTGAAACCCTTGCTGTTAACAGTTCTTTAATGCATGCTTTACGAGCACCTACATATTGTGTCGGTTCTTTCAGTTTTATTCATTAGGTTTTCAAAGGCATAAGTAGAACACCAGAGGTGCGAACGCAAGATGTGTGGTTATCTGAAGAACTCATTTCCATGGCAGCGGGGCCAAGCTATTTAGTGTTTTTATAGTACCAGGGAAGGAGAAGCGGCACTTCACCTTTGCCGCGCAGGCACAAGGAGACGTGCGGCAGACGCCGTAGTCGGCAAGATTTGAACCTGCATGGGGAGTCCCCAACGGATTTCGAGTCCATCGCCTTAACCACTCGGCCACGACTACAGCGAGTTCACCATCGCCGCATTCCTCCTTTAATCTAACACGGAGTGCGACGTGGCTTTGGAAACCTTTTCAAAGTCGCTCTCCGTTAAAAAAAAATAATACCTTTGACAAAATACGTGCCGGCAGACAGACACGCCTCAGAGGGTTTAAGGCTGGCTTCATGTCGGAATGATAAAGTCTCCCCGTCCGGACATGAAAATGCCACTTTGTTACACACAAAAAAAGAATCAACAACAGAGAAATGCCCACAAGCATTTGAAAAGCCGCACCACGTCGCACTTGAAATAGCTCTTACATTAGTGGTAGACGCAGGAATCGCATTTTTATTTACGCTCTTACCAACGCGATGGAAAGCAAAACAAAGCAAAGCAGAGCAAAACAAAACGAACAAACGAAAACCCTGCACATAACGCCGTTACGTGCCCAAGTGGTATTGTACGTCATCCTAGCACTGCACCCCGGGTCGTACGGTACATGGGAACGAGCACACGCCACGAATCGTCTCGAATCACTCCCTACAGCTGTAAGGCGCCTTGAAGCGTGCACCCCCAACATTCTTCTTTGCGCATCTGTGAAAGGTAAACTCTTGAGCAAACTCTGAACCAGCTCTAAGGAAACTAATCCGATTAGACGTAACTTTGACTCATCTTTTTACGCTCAGTGCTGGATTGCTCAAACTCCAGCTAGGGTTAGGGTTAGCATTACCACGCTACTTAGACACTTTGTTTACGCTCAGTGCTGGATTTTGGGAACTTCAGGACGAGTGGGAATTTTCTCCTATCTGTCCATTCTGTTTTGTTTTGGAGACTCTTGGCTGCCTATGTTGTACAGTGCAGCGTGAAGGAAACATTTTCCAAAACTGTGTCAGCTCAAGAGTTGTAAGAAAACCTCTCCAGCTGCTACAACTCTCTTCATTTTTGTCATTTAATGTGACACTCGATGTATAACTGGAGCCTCACATATGCAAATGGTGCGGCTCCAGTTCGACACCCAGTTCGACACCACTTTACAGTATATGACAAAAGCATGGCAAACTGTGCCGGACCAGCAGATAACTTCCGCTTATTTTGACTTCCCACTTGCATTTGTGACACTTGATTTTGGCTCCACCTAAGAAACTCTTAAATCTTCTAACACTTTTCTCTTCTCCCGCAACACACTTGTCTGTCGGCACTATGTGGAAGCGTTGCATGACAACCCATCTCACCACGGAAAGGAACCTAACAGCTTTGGTAAGAGAGTAGAATTACCTGAAGAACTGCTTTCCATGGAAGCAGGACCAAGCGATGTAGCATTTTTATAGTACCAGGAAAGGAGAAGCGGCACTTCGCCTTTGCCACACAGGCACAAGGCGACGTGCAGCAGACGCCGTAGTCAGCAGGATTCGAACCTGAGCGGGGAGTCCTCAATGGATTTCAAGTCCATCGCCTTAACTACTCGGCCACAACTACAGTGAGCTCGCCGCCGCCGCATTCCTCCTCCGGAGTGCGAGGTGTCTGCGGAAACCTTTTTAAAGTCGCTCTCCGTTAAAAAAAAAATACCTTTCACAAGATACATGCCGGCAGACAGACACGCCTCAGAGGGTTTAAGGCTGGCTTCACGTTCAAATGATAAAGTCTCACCGTCCGGATGTCAAAATGCAACTTTGGCAGACAGAAAAAAAACATCAACAAACCACAAATGTGGACAAGGATTTTACAAGCTGCACCACACTGCACTTTCAAAAGCATTTACATTCGTGTTAGACGCAGGAATTGTCCTTGTTTTGCGCGCTTACGAACGCCATACAAATAAAACAGGTCTACGGGTCTGAAACCTGCTCCACGGAAAACAGTTCTGTTGCGCTTTTGATCAAAGGGAGATTCTCTGTTCTTACTTTTTCATGACATAACACCCAAAGGGGCTTCTTTGGAGCTGGATTCCAACCAGCATCCTAAAGTTTCTTGGTCGTATCCTTTACAGTCCTCTGTTCAGTCGACATGGAACAGAAGGGGGCAGCTTTCCTCACACATACAGTGCAGTTCTGCATCAGACCTCTAACTCGTTTCCTTAGCTTGGATTTAAGCCACGAAGCAGGCTTCTACTGTATAAACGTCTAGAGGAATCACAAACTATTTGAGAGGCCATCATCCCAGGGGGAACTGACAAAGTCTATCCCTAAACACCTAGCGCAGTCTCTCGAGAGACTGTCAAAAATCGCTTTCTCCATTTGTGCTGCAAGTAAGTGAAAATGCGGTCTCAACCCAGAGCCACTTGGCAGCAGCGGCACGTAAATACTGTTACTGCCACTGCTCGATACCGACGTTAGCCTACTATACCATGTTCAGCCACCGCTAGAAAATGTACAGCTCTAGTACTGGAGCAAACAGAAGGAGGGCCAACATCTAACAGGCACACGTGTCAGACATAGAGAGCGCCGAGGATGGGATTCGAACCCATGCGTGCAGAGCACAATGGATTAGCAGTCCATCGCCTTAACCACTCGGCCACCTCGTCAATGAAACTGGGCTGTCCAGACACGGGTTGGCACGCTCCAGATGATCTTTTTCTTTTTTTTCCCTCGTACTCGAGGGTCCTTTTCCTGTTCCACATGCGATTTCAACATTTTCCTTGGGAGATGTCAAGCCAGCAAGCCACTGCTGTGGTTCAGTGGCCAGTGTGGAGTTCAGTGGCCCTGTTGTACACAGAAAGCACATTGAGCTCCTTGGACATGAAAAGTTCCAGATAAAAGCCATTTGTCATCCTTTCTCTTGGTGTCGATGTTGCTATTGTATGTAAAGGTGGCAACTTGCTCAGCGAGCAGGCGGAGCACACACCGAATGCAGATGTGTCTGAGTGGTGTGTCCAAGTGGCTGCAAAAAAACAGTACTCCCGGGGCGCCGTGGCTTAGTTGGTTAAAGCGCCTGTCTAGTAAACAAGAAATCCTGGGTCCGAATCCCAGCGGTGCCTTTTTTTGTGCTGTGTTCTCGAACAGAACTGGTCATTATGGACAACCGCATACGCCTAGACTTAATTAAATGCAAGTATTCATTTCCTGTCTTGAACGACTTGTTTTTCTTAAAATGGATGCAACTTGCAAAACATGAAATACAAACCTTGCTAATCAGCGCTCGCGGCTGGCAAAAAAAAAAGAAGTCAGCAATGTTTTTTTTCTTTAACCTTAACCCTGCTAATGGAGAAGAGTTAAACGACCGAGTCTATGCAGCTTAAACGGTGCTCACGTCGGGTTCTTAGCTGAAAGGGTGATAAATCCCGCTCACCCCAGTCCTTAATCTTTTAAAAGGATACAAAATTGAACCTAGTCGCCACATCACATACATCCTGTTCAACGATAAAAAGGTGACATCTATCCTCGATCCAGAGTAAATCCCACGTTGAGGGCATATTTTTTTCCACTTTACCATGAGTCGGGCTCGGCTGCACAGAGGCGAGAGCAGAGCAATGAGGTCACGGGGACAGGAGAGCCACACGCTGGCGGTTTAAACACGCGGAAGAAAACTGAGGGATCCACAGTATGTGGACCCTCCGTGCGCCATCAGTCCGCACTCCGGACTCTGAATCCTGCCATCCGAGTTAAGATCTCGGCGGAACCTGAGGCGCAGTTCTTTCTTAAAACGTAATCTGGTGAGCATTTCTAGAATCGTACTTGTATAGATGCAGCCTTTAATGTGTTGCTAGGTTAAAATTGATGACTTCTTGAACTTCAGTAGGCAACTGCCCTCTTGATTTTGGATTTAATTTCTTTATTACAGGGGCGCTTTTATGAAGACCGAGTCATGTTCAGGTACTTTGCTTGATGGAGGAAGCATATTTCGGACTCTGTGATCTGCTCACCTGGAAAGGTCTGCTGTACTACTACAAGAGAGAAGTAGAGTCTGGAAGAATAGACAATTTTATGATGCTTTGGAAGATAATGTTTTTTTTTTCTTTGAAATTGAAATGAATCAGAATATCAGTGCAAAAGACAAACTCTTGGTTTGGTTTAAAGAGATATGGTTTTAAAACAGACAAAATGTAGAAAACAGGTGTTTCTCACTTTTGGAAGAGAATGGACCGGGGGTAATATTTTACAAGTTATATAATAGTAAAATATTATATAATAGGGGTAATAGTCGCGAGGGGCTTCAGCTTTTTCGTGCTTAATATGGTGCGCTGTGGCCACGGCAGATATGGGATCTATAAAAGCCGAAAATTCTCCGATCATTGCCTGACACAGCTCCTCAAAGCTATTACAGACCTCAGGTCCTTGTCTAGACATCCACTCGTGGACCGCTCGGCTGGTAGTTTTCCTTACTAACATAGCCTTTTCCTGTTCGGACGCTTCGGGCATAAACTGCAAAGTATATCTCAGCTCATCAATGTAGGTCTCCACATTATTCCCTGACACTGTCGGGTCAAACCTTTCTACATCTTTGGCTAACTGCCTCAGGGAGTGGAGGTTAATTTTTACAGTTTCTCCGTGGGCAGGGAGACGGCCGTGATCAGGAGCAGGGGGTCTATGCCTGAATTGAATCGCCCTTGCGTCTCGCGCAGGACTCGGCGATCTCCCCCATGCCGATCCGACCACAGACCCTGGCCGGGAGAAACCTCCTGGGTGAGCGCTCCGGGCTGCTAGGTGGGCTGGCATGTAAGTGGGATCTAGCCTGTTTTGCTTCCAGTACGGCAGCATCTAACTCCTTTTGCCTTTCCTGGCTGAGCTCATTTAAACTCTCAATTTCTTTTTCTTTTTCTTTCAAGCTCGCTTCTAGGTCTCTCCTAGCTACCTCAGCCGCAGTTTCTCTAGCAGACAGGTCATCTAATTTACCTAAAACTTCCCTGAGTCTGTCTTCACTTTCCTCACTTTTCACTCTCTTTTCTCTGATTATATCCAACAACTCAACTCGCTCCGCCTTATATCTTTCTAGCTTTCCCTGAAGCGTTTGAAACTTTGTCAGCTCGGACAAAGACAGTTCCAGCTGTTTAGCTAGATTTAAGGCGAAACTAGATAGGACCTGAACTGCGTTCACAGACCCTCCTGTGTTAAGCTGGTTCGCTACCTTAGCTACTAAATCTACTTGCAGCTTCTCAATATCATCAAAGTTCAACTTTTCGATACCGCTCCAGTAACCAGGATTGTCGTCGCTAGAAATAGTACTTATAAGCGACTCCACTTCAGACATTTTAGCAGCCATTGTCATTACGTCAGAGAAACTTTAAGAGTATTACTTTTTTTCCTTTTACCAAAATACAGTATGGAATCTAAACACCCGAGCAGATGGATTTCCAATCAGCACACGTTACACTAAACGCTAGAAAACAGGGGGATTTCTTTACGCAGTTATCAGCACACCCGGTATTCGCGTATAAAAGTCACGGTGCTGTGCTGAACTTGAACTCACAGCAACATCAGTTATTCTGTGCGATTGAGTCTCATTTCATTCTAAACTCGCCCACCCAGGGACGCCATTAAATGTAGTGGTTTGATGGGTTTACTGAGACACTTATTAATTGTAGCAGTAATCACGAGGTTGTTCGTTGGGGCTTTTAGAAAATCAATCGCCAGAACAACTAACAACGCACACACACGGGTTCAATACACGAGATACATTTATTAATATAAATTGTGCACCAAACATATACTAGTCTGCCTGGATACGAGCGGCAGACCTTACTGTGAGGGTTATCAATATACAAGATATATAATCTCGAAGAGATGCAAACACAAAGAGATACACAACAGAGAATATATGTCAATATATATCGTTCGGTTACCAAATCGCTAATCAGTGTTATTACCCATTGTTACTCTAAACTCGGAAGTAAATACATTACTCATGAATTAAATTGATAACAACTTGTGTTGAGGTACAATTGAATTCTCGAGACGCAATGTAGAACATGGGGTTAACTTATCCACTGTGTATGGATTTGGAATTTCCCGGCACGAACACCAAACCAGCTGACAAGCTCTGTTGCAGCCTCTGTTCCAGCGGTTGTCCAATGGGCGTTGTGTCGGCGTCCTCTGGCTACCAGCCAACCAGTCAAGGTGCAGCTCGGAGTAGGACGGGCGGAGGAATCTGACTGCGGCGCGCAGGGCAGTCGTTGCTCCGAGGGGATCTACCAGCAGTCCGGCTGGCTAGTAGAAAGTCTCTATGCACAGAGTGTGACCGCGAGTCCTCACAAGTCACTCTTTTGCCTGGGAAGAAACTGGTTCGTTCCCGGTCCAGCGCTGCTTCTGAATAAGCTATTCAGGTTGTTGACGAGGGTCCAACTGTAGGCTGCCGTTGATCAAACGGAGCATTCACGTTAGTAGAATTCTGAGTACGTACGGGATGCTTGGCCTCGCGCTTAGAACAAAGTCCAAGTCCCTATGCAGACAACAGCAGTTGTCACGTGATTGTCTCTGAGGATGCGCGAAAATGGCCAAGGAGAGCCCCGATCTGAGCTTGCGCTCCCTTTTTGACCAAGACACAGATGTGTGCTGATTGGTTGAGAGTTTGGCGGGCATTGGAGACCCACGTGGTATTACCACGCCCTGCCAGTCCCTGATTGGTTGGTCAAGGTGAGATATAAGTCACTTACTCTTGACACTTAAGAATGCAGTCCAGATGTCCATTCAGCACTCCCTAGACAGATAGGCGCCAATGGATGACCATTGATCATGATAGCCAGGCTTAGCTAAGTGCATCCCTGTCTGGGAGCTGTTCCCTATCAAAAGAAAACAACTTAAATCAGTCTGCATGAATACTTTCTCTGTGGCTGCACCACAGAGATGGGGGGTGAGATGGGGCTTCATTTAGGACAGCATACCAACGCTTAATTCTGTCTTATTAACAAGCATTGCCGCTACACTTGTATCCCAACTTTTGCAACTCGCAACTGAAAACCCACTGAAGCTAAGCAGGTGTGAGCCAGGTCAGTACCAGGATGAGGGTGAGCTACAGGGAAAAACAAAGCTTCCAGCTGGAAGTGGTGTTAATGGGCGCTCACTCTGAGGTCTGTACGGGTCCCAATGTCCCAATATAGTGACGGAGAAGCTGTGTTGGAAAAAGGGCGCTGTCTTTTGGATGAGATGTAAAACCGAGGTCATAGTGCTCTGTGGTCATTAAAAATGACCACCAAAACCTTTGACAAAAGCTCTTGGTAATTGATGGTCTTCAATAATGCTTCTCCTTTAGGTACATTTTAAATCAGCTGAAAAATGCTGTGAAATGGGGGGGCACTTCAGGCCAGTGTAGGATTTGGGTTACAAGAACTATGAAACTGCACGAGAAAGCCCGTACACTGAATTACACGGCTTTCTATTCAAAGGACAAAATAAATTCCCTGAGCTTGATTTTTTGCAGCACAGAGAGGACCACTGTTGTGAGGTCGGTTAGCTCAGTTGGTTAGATGGTGGTGCTAGTAACGCCAAGGTTGCGGGTTTGAGCCGCGTACGGGCCAGGTCCTTTTCTCCTCTCTTACCAAAGCTGTTAGGTTCCTTTCCGTGGTGAGATGGGTTGTCATGCAACGCTGCCACATAGCGCCGACAGACAAGAGTGTTGCGGGAGAAGAGAAATGTGTTTGAAGATTTAAGAGTGTCTTAGGTGCAGCCAAAATCAAGTGTCACAAATGCAAGTGGTTGGATTTCCATTGTTTAATGTGGTAAAAATAAGCGGAAGTAATCTGCCGGTCCGGCACAGTCTGCCATGCTTTTGTCATTTACTGTAAAGTGGTATTGAACTGGGTGTCGAACTGGAGCCTCACCATTTGCATATGTGAGGCTCCAGTTATACATCGAGTGTCACATTAAATGACAAAAATGAAGAGAGTTAAAGCAGCTGGAGAGGTTTTCTTACAACTTTTGAGCTGACAGTTTTGGAAAATGTTTCCTTCACGCTGCACTGTACAACATAGGCAGCCAAGAGTCTCCAAAACAAAACAGAATTGACAGATAGGAGAAAATTCCCACTCGTCCTGAAGTTCCCAAAATCAAGCACTGAGCGTAAACAAAGTGTCTAAGTAGCGTGGGAATGCTAACCCTAACCCTAGCGTAAAAAGATGAGTCAAAGTAACGTCTAATCGGATTAGTTTCCTTAGAGCTGGTTCAGAGTTTGCTGAAGAGTTTACCCAGTGGGCACTGATTCGTCGAATATACGTATATTCACGGCGAAAATACGGCTATACGTATATATACGTCGCCTCGACGTATAATCAACGTCGAATTGCAACCGTAAAATCGACGACATTAATAAACGCATATATAACGTCGAAAACACATCTAACACAGTGCCTGAGGCTTTTTACTGTATGTATCGTGTGTGCCGCAACTAGGAGTATACGGCACTCTGCACAGTGTACGAAGTAAATTATTTTCGCAGTAATTAATTTACACGTGTATAATAAATATAGTAAATATAATAAATTAATTACTGCGAAAATTACTTCGTACACTGTGCAGAGTGCCGTATACTCCTAGGTAAGTTAGGTACATCTTTTTGCCCAAAACTGAAGGGGCGACATTCCTCCCTCCCCCCGTGATGCCAGGCCTGTCCCCATCCTATTCCATAATGTCATTATACTGTATATAATACCATACAACAGTGACCGATCCTTACTAACTGCATGCGTTAAAATTGCACATCAGCTCATAGCAGGGGGCACATAGCCGCGATGTATTATCAATGTTAAATTTCAACCATAATATCGACAACATTAATAAACGCATACGTTGAGAAAATATCGAACCCAGCATATTTTCCGGTTATATACCACAATGCATTGCTAGTATTCGTTGGTCACCATTTTGGACACGTTTTTCAAACGTAGAAGTATATCCGCAAATATCTCAGCAATCCTCTTTTGACGAGTAAGTATGAACAATAATAATACTATCTGAATACATACAGATCTTTCTTAATATTATTTTGATTAAAATAGTAAGTGAATAAGCAAAAAATGGCACATAAAAATAGTGGAGCTTTTTAAACGTCTGTACTTACTGCGCCCCATAAGAAATCGTTTGTCCCCGTTCAAAAGAGGTTGTGCGATGTCCTGCAGCGTTCGCAAAGCAAACCTTTGACAGTTTGAAAAGAGGAATTTATTCTGCTTCCTGTGCGTGCAGTAGTTACAAAGTTTAACGTCTTTACACGATCTGCTGCAGTTTTCAGTGGGCGGGCGTTGTCAAATGGCTTGGAAAAACGCACTGTGTTTCGGCTCGGCAAACATCGTGAGCAGTGTCCTGCATGTTTTCTGTGTATAGCTGTCTTTTAACGCATACAGAATTCATTCGAAATGGGGAATGGTGTGAATGGGGAAGATGACACTAAATCGTTTTGCCGTTTCTCTATTCTTATTCTATGTTGTACTTTCAAACTTTGGGTACTCTTTAATTAGGACAGACTTTATTGCTCAACTTCTATGATGCAAGCCAAATTTTATACATTTATTTCAGCTTTGAGCTTAGTAAACCGTTCATTTTTTAGATTATACTAAAGAAGATATTAATCATCATTAATTTGGGAAGTAATATTATATAATTTTCTCCTAGCTGCGGTGCTGAAGTCCCGCCCTAAATCAGCAGAAAAAGAAATAAAGGAGCACGCAATGTGTTACTTGAAGAATGCATATGCAAGGCAGGGGGCCAGGAGATCTGGACACTGAAAATACTAGGTTTTTGGTTCTAACTGTTAGGACAATTACACAGGGTTTGCAAATAGTGGACAAAAATCGTCTTAACTTCCATTGTAATATTTTTTTTCTTGGAAATATAGAAGTTGTACATTTTAAAATGTATATTTGAATCAAAATGTGGTTTTGAGTTAGTGTGTTAATGTAATTAGTTTGTGTTTGCCGTTACTATACTGTATATTGCCATATTACCAGAATTTGTAGCTGAAGTTTAAGACTAGTTGTGTTTTTTATGATTATTGCCCATATGTTGATTGTTGATTGATTGTATACAATGTATAATTTGAAATACATATTTTTCAGGTGTGAATGTGTATTTTCAGAATAAATTTCTAAACCAAATCATTGGGTTGATTTACTAGTTTCTACACCTGTAAAACCTAACTTTGATGTATAATAGACCTCTACCCATATACGTATAATAGACCTCTAAAGTTATCCGTATAATAGACCTCTAACCATATACATATAATAGACCTCTAAAGTTATCCGTATAATAGACCTCTACCCATATACGTATAATAGACCTCTAAAGTTATCCGTATAATAGACCTCCAACCATATACGTAGAATAGTCCTCTAAAGTTATCCGGAACTCCTACCATATATGTATAATAGTCCTCTAAATTTATCCGTATAATAGAACTCCAACCATTTACGTATAATGAACATCTAATCATAGACGTATAATTGACGTATAACAATAGACGTATATTAGAATTTCATTCTAGACGAATTGCAGACCACATTTAGACGTCTAAGGTATGCGTTTAATAGACGTATATTATACGTCTTTTGCCCACTGGGTTACGTCTCAACAGAAACGCTCTTTAGCTCTTTCAGTGTTATGCAGAGAACAGCGTCTGTCGAGATCACTTTTGAGTCAGCGCGAAACGCCGTGTGCTGTCAGTTTGATTTCATATTGCTCGTAGCGGCGCCCGGCTTTTGTCTGTCAAACGTTAGGTTGCGCTTCTTCATGCTGCATCGTCGGCATGAGTGGAGCTTTTTAAACGTCTGTACTTACTGCGCCCCATAAGAAATCGTTTGTCCCCGTTCAAAAGAGATTTTGCGATGTCCTGCAGCGTTCGCAAAGCAAACCTTTGACAGTTTGAAAAGAGGAATTTATTCTGCTTCCTGTGCGTGCAGTAGTTACAAAGTTGAACGTCTTTACACGATCTGCTGCAGTTTTCAGTGGGCGGGCTTTGTCAGATGGCTTGGAAAAACGCACTGTGTTTCGGCTCGGGAAACATCATGAGCAGTGTCCTGCATGTTTTCTGTGTATAGCTGTCTTTTGACGCATACAGAATTCATTCGAAATCATTGATTTCTCCAATTATCAAGGGTCCCTTAAAGGATGAGTCAAAGTAACGTCTAATCGGATTAGTTTCCTTAGAGCTGGTTCAGAGTTTGCTCAAGAGTTTACCTTTCACAGATGTGCAAAGAAGAATGTTGGGGGTGCACGCTTCAAGGTGCCTTACAGTGCGTTGTTTCCGACACAGTGTGGCCGGGTGTTTTCCGAGTTATCGCACGGATTGGGCACGCCCACAAGCCGAGAGCCGCAGGCGATGAGCCCGGGGCTGAACGGGCCCCACTGGCTAGTTTGTAAGGCCAGGTGCATTGCCAACCACGACCGGCAGCGCAGAGGCTTTGAAGGCGGTCTGGGCTCCTGCAGCTGTGCAGCCACGCACTCTGGTTTCTCTTCATCTCGTACAAATCTTTCGCCTTTTATTAAAGATTTCCGTGGAGAGGAGCATGAATAAGTTCCATGCAATTTTTGTGCTTCCCTGCCTTCGGGTGGGGCGCAGCCTGGCTGGTCAAAGAGAGAAAACAAAAACGTTCGCAATCACTCTTGTTATGGCAATTGTGGCCGTCTGCTCCGCGAGTCCTCGGTCTCCGGCTGTCTGATTGGCGCTCTTTTCTTTGGGGGGCGGGAAGTGTCCGGCCGCAGGGGATCTTGGGACCTCGCTTTGCATAGCGGCTTCCCAGAGTGCGTCGTTTCCGGCACAGTGTGGCTGGGTGTTTTCCGACTTATCGCACAGATTGGGCACGGCCGCAAGCTGAGAGCCGCAGGCGATGAGCCCGGAGCTGAACGGGCCCCACTGGCTCGTTTGTAAGGCCAGGTGTATTGCCAACCATGACCGGCAGCGCAGAGGCTTTGAAGGCGGCCTGGGCTCCTGCAGCTGTGCAGCCACGCACTCTGGTTTCTCTTCATCTCGTACAAATCTTTCGCCTTTTGCTAAAGATTTCCGTGGAGAGGAGCATGAATGAGTTCCATGCAATTTTTGTGCTTCCCTGCCTTCGGGTGGGGCGCAGCCTGGCTGGTCAAAGAGAGAAAACAAAAACGCTCGCAATCGGTCTTGTTATGGCGATTGTGGCAGTCTGCTCCGCGAGTCCTCGGTCTCCGGCCGTCTGATTGGCGCTCTTTTCTTTGGGGGGTGGGAAGTGTCCGGCCGCAGGGGATCTTGGGACCTCGCTTTGCATAGCGGCTTCCCAGAGTGCGTCGTTTCCGGCACAGTGTGGCCGGGTGTTTTCCGAGTTATCGCACGGATTGGGCACGCTCGCAAGCCGTGAGCCGCAGGCGATGAGCCCGGAGCTGAACGGGCCCCACTGGCTCGTTTGTAAGGCCAGGTGCATTGCAAACCACGACCGGCAGCGCAGAGGCTTTGAAGGCGGACTGGGCTCCTGCAGCTGTGCAGCCACGCACTCTGGTTTCTCTTCATTTCGTACAAATCTTTCGCCTTTTACTAAAGATTCCCGCGGAGAGAAGCATGAATGAGTTCCATGCAATATTTGTGCTTCTTTGCTTTCGGGTGGGGCGCAGCTGGGCTGGTCAAAGAGAGAAAACAAAAACGCTCGCAATCGGTCTTGTTATGGCGATTGTGGCCGTCTGCTCCGCGAGTCCTCGGTCTCCGGCCGTCTGATTGGCGCTCTTTTCTTTGGGGGGCGGGAAGTGTCCGGCCGCAGGGGATCTTGGGACCTCGCTTTGCATAGCGGCTTCCCAGAGTGCGTCGTTTCCGGCACAGTGTGGCCGGGTGTTTTCCGAGTTATCGCACGGATTGGGCACGCTCGCAAGCCGTGAGCCGCAGGCGATGAGCCCGGAGCTGAACGGGCCCCACTGGCTCGTTTGTAAGGCCAGGTGTATTGCCAACCACGACCGGCAGGGCAGAGGCCTTGAAGGCGGCCTGGGCTCCTGCAGCTGTGCAGCCACGCACTCTGGTTTCTCTTCATCTAGTACAAATCTTTCGCCTTTTACTAAAAATTTCCATGGAGAGGCGCATGAATGAGTTCCCTGCAGTTTTTGTGCTTCCCTGCTTTCGGGTGGGGCGCAGCTGGGTTGGTCAAAGAGAGAAAACAAGCACGTTCGCAATCGCTCTTGTAATGGTGATTGTGGCCGTCTGCTCCGCGAGTCCTTGGTCTCCGGCCGTCTGATTGGCGCTCTTTTCTTTGGTGGGCGGCAAGTGTCCGGCCGCAGGGGATCTTGGGACCTTGCCTGCATAGCGGCTTCCCAGAGTGCGTCGTTTCCGGCACAGTGTGGCCGGGTGTTTTCCGAGTTATCGCACGGATTCGGCACGCTCGCAAACCGTGAGCCGCAGGCGATGAGCCCGGAGCTGAACGGGCCCCACTGGCTCGTTTGTAAGGCCAGGTGTATTGCCAACCACGACCGGCAGGGCAGAGGCCTTGAAGGCGGCCTGGGCTCCTGCAGCTGTGCAGCCATGCACTCTGGTTTCTCTTCATCTCGTACAACTCTTTCGCCTTTTACTAAAGATTTCCGTGGAGAGGAGCACGAATGAGTTCCCTGCAATTTTTGTGATTTCCTGCTTTCGGGTCGCGGGCAGCTGGGCTGGTCAAAGAGAGAAAACAAGCACGTTCGCAATCGCTCTTGTAATGGTGATTGTGGCCGTCTGCTCCGCGAGTCCTCGATCTCCGGCCGTCTGATTGGCGCTCTTTTCTTTGGGGGGCAGGAAGTGTCCGGCCGCAGGGGATCTTGGGACCTCGCTTTGCATAGCGGCTTCCCAGAGTGCGTCGTTTCCGGCACAGTGTGGCCGGGTGTTTTCCGAGTTATCGCACGGATTGGGCACGCTCGCAAGCCGTGAGCCGCAGGCGATGAGCCCGGAGCTGAACGGGCCCCACTGGCTCGTTTGTAAGATCTGCGGCAGATCGTATAAAGACGTTCAACTTTGTAACTACTGCACGCACAGGAAGCAGAATAAATTCCTCTTTCAAACTGTCAAAGGTTTGCTTTGCGAACGCTGCAGGACATCGCACAATCTGTTTTGAACGGGGACAAACGATTTCTTATGAGGCGCAGTAAATACAGACGTTTAAAAAGCTCCACTCATGCCGACGATGCAGCATGAAGAAGGGCAACCTAACGTTTGACAGACAAAAGCCGGGCGCCGCTACGAGCAATATGAAATCAAACTGACAGCACACGGCGTTTCGCGCTGACTCAAAAGTGATCTCGACAGACGCTGTTCTCTGCATAACGCTGAAAGAGCTAAAGAGTGTTTCTGTTGAGACGTAACAAGCTTGTTTCTTTCTACCATGATGTTACCATGACAAAATCTGTCTTTAAACACCTTGCTCAGTCTCTGACGAGACTGTCAAGAATTGCTTTCGCCGATTGTATTGCAAACCGGCGGAAGCGGGGTATTGGGAAAAGTTTTCAACTAGCAATAATCGCGCATCGGCTAAACCTCACAGGCTACGATACTGCCACTGCGCAAAGCTGACGGTTGCCAGGCAACCGCGTGGATCCTATGGAAATCGTTATCAATCGTCTCATGGCATGTCGTTGCTGTAACGCTTCATATTTGCGGCCGGACACTTCCCGCCCCCCAAAGAAAAGAGCACCAATCAGACAGGCGGAGACCGAGGACTCGCAGAGCAGACGGCCACAGTCGCAGTAATAAGAGTGATTGTGAGCGGTTTTGTTTTCTCTCTTTGACCAGCCCAGCTGCGCCCCACCCGAAGGCAGGAAAGCACAAAAATTGTATGGAACTCATTCATGCTCCTCTCCATGGAAATCTTTAGTAAAAGGCAAAAGATTTGTACGAGATGAAGAGAAACCAGAGTGCGTGGCTGGACAGCTGCAGGAGCCCAGGCTGCCTTCAAGGCCTCTGCCCTGCCGGTCGTGGTTGGCAATGCACCTGGCCTTACAAACGAGCCAGTGGGGCCCGTTCAGCTCCGGGCTCATCGCCTGCGGCTCTCGGCTTACCTGGCAGGGGAGATACCTTGATCAGCCTGTAGTTGGAGTAGTTGGATTGTTTTCTTGTTTTGTGGAAGCAGTGTTTGTTTTGCAGTTTGAGATGGCAACCTTTGGATCCCGCAAGAATGCTGTACGTTTTGAGCTTTTGGATGACCTGTTCATGGATCGTATGCAGTTCAGCAGAAAAGTGTTACAGAAGGAACTTGGCTTTGAACCTCGGCACTTGGATTTCATCTTTGCTCTCCCAGGTCAGAAAGCATTTGAGGTTGTATTTGGTACCTATCCTCTGTTTGAACAATGCGTGGATGTGTTTGAGGCAAAAAGAGGGAAAGTTCCTGCACTTGAGAAGATCAACTTGCAGCCTCTGACACAGAGAGAGAGGAAAACGGTGCATGTTGTTATGTTCTCGGAACTGGCAAAGACGGAGGACATTCACACCTGGCTTAACCAGTACTGCACCGTCCACCATGGAACTGAGGTTAGAGATGTTGACGGTATAAAAACAGGAGCAAGGAAATTCGAGGTTCGCTTACTACCGGACAATGTAAATGGAGGCTTAAGGCACCTGCCCTCTACAATCCGGCTGGGCGCCTGCAATGGCTATGTTTTTTATGTGGGACAACCAAAGGTGTGTCGGCGCTGTGGTGCTGTGGGACACCTGGCATCTTCCTGCACTGTGAAATGCTGCAAGACCTGTGGCAAACAGGGACATTTAGCCTCTGACTGTTCAATGCTGCCAAAGTGCAATTTATGTGGCTCGGAAGGACACGTTTTTAAGAACTGCCCTCACGCCTACGCCAATAAACTCAAAATGAGAAAGGATGAGGCAGTGCTTGTTTCAGCCAAACCGGCCCGAAAAGCCAAAGCAAACAACAAGTCAAACAAAGAACCCTTGTTGGACAAAGAGTCTCAGCCTCCAGCCAGGATCAGTCCTGCTGTGGCTCCGGGGCCGGTGGAAGAGAAATCCACTACGCTCCCACAACCGCAGACTGCACCAGACAAGCACGAGGGTTTGAAAACCCCCGAGAACAGCGAGGACCCCTCCCCCACTCCTGCTCCTCAGAACGAGGGCCAGTGTGGGGCCCCCCGGTGGAGCGGGTCCAGCGACGATACCCAGGATTCAGCGGAGCTGCTTTTCTCAGACTCTGCAAGTGCTACAGATGCCCTCCTCTCCTCCATCCAGTCCATCACGGAGGATCTGCAACAGCTGGTGGGTGAGGGGGAAGAGGAGACTGGTGCATCGGCTGCACCCCTTTCCCCTCAGTGCTCCCAGGAGCTGGACTTGAGGAAAAGGAAAAATGACTCTGTTTTCTCCCCGAGCGAGGAGGAAGGAGAGAATGGTGATGGGGACAGCTGGAACCCCTCCACCCCTCCCTCTACCCCCTTCCTTGAAATGGACTCCGTGAATGCTTTTACTGCTGCCACCCTGATGAAGGCTCATTCAGAGGATGGCTGGCAGGAAATTGGTAAGAAGAAAAAGAAAAAGAAGAAGGTAACAGGTGAGACCGAAGAGAAATGTGTTTTGTAAAGACTGGTTCCACTTTCTTATGTAATATGGCTCTAAACATAATTTCTCTTAACACCAGAGGTATCAATGACGGAGTTAAATGTCAGTGTGTCTTTGATTACCTCCAGCAGAGAGAGGGAGATGTGTTGATGTTGCAGGAGTGTGCTTTAGCCTATCAAGAGAGGTATAAAAGCTTTGAAGATAGGTGGGATAAAGGGCCTTCTGTTTGGTCAGGGGACAATAACAACAGAGCCTCTGGCGTGGCCATTCTTTTCAAAGGATGGGCTTTCAAATTGAAAAGTATTCAGAGGGTCATAGATGGCAGGTTGCTGTGTGTGGATGTGGAATGGGGGACCGTTAACCTGCGGCTAATCAATGTGTATTGTCCTACTGACGTGGGAGGAAGGGTGGAGCTACTCAAGGCACTCTCTCCCCTATTGTTAAGTAGCACAGACGTGATAGTGGGAGGGGATTTTAATTGTATCTTAGAGCACACAGACAGGCAGTCTAGCTCTCCGATAAAATTGGATTCCAGCTCACTGGCCCTGCAAAACTTAGTTCAAGACTTTAAACTCTCAGACACATATAGATGTATATATCCCACAACAGCAGGATATGCATGGTCAGGGAGGAATAGCAGCTCCAGAATTGACTATTGCTTTGTCTCAGAGAGAGTGAAAGTTGTTGGGGTCACTCTTCAGCCTGTCTTCTTCTCAGATCATCAGGCTTTAGGGTGTAGAGTGGAACTCCAGGGCGGGACTGTCTTTGGCCCAGGCCTCTGGAAACTCAACACAAAGCTGCTAGAGAACGAGGGGGTAGTATCCCGCTACAAGGAGAAACTATCACAGTGGCTGTCCTTGCAGTGTCTGTACGGGTCAGTAGGAGAGTGGTGGGAGGAGGTGAAGATGAGGACAAAGACCTTTTTCATGGCTGAGGGAAGGAAGGCTGCTGCCAGACGGAGAGGAGTGCTAGCCAGGAAACAGAGGCAGCTGCAGCGTCTCTACACGATGCTGCACAGTGGCTTCGATGTGCTCGAGGATATCACCCTTTTAAAAAAGGACATCCGGAGCATAGCCGAAGAAAGTAGTCGAGGAGTGCTGTTAAGAGGCAGAGTGCAGTTCTTGGAAGAAAATGAGAAGTGTACTCGCTTCTTTTTCAGGAAAGTGGTAGGCTCCAAGTCTGTCATGGAAAGTGTAGTTGATGAGGAGGGACGAGAGAGAACAGAGCCGAGTGCTATCCTCTCCTGCACCAAGGCCTTCTACTCAAGACTGTACAGCTCTACAGAGGTAAAGGATGAAGAAATTCATTTTTTTACCTCAAAGCTAGAAAACGTTTTGAGTGAAGAAGATAGGGAAGTACTTGAGAGGGATTTGACAGTAGAAGAGCTGAGACAGGCTATGGAGAGCTTACAGAAGGGGAAAACTCCAGGTGCTGACGGGCTCCCTAAATAATTTTATTGCACCTTTTGGGATCTGCTTCAGGATCCGCTACTGGTCCTATTCGAGGAAAGATATAAGACAGAATTGCTGCCTGACTCCTTAAGAGAAGGCACTATCTCTCTCTTGTTTAAGAAAGGAGCAAAAAATGACATAAAGAACTGGAGACCCCTCAGCCTGTTAGGCGTGGACACTAAGATCCTGTCCAAAGCCCTTTTCCTGCACCTACAAAATGTAGTGGCCTCACTGGTAGGGAAAGAACAGACTTGTGGGATAGCAGGACGCCTGATGAGCGACAACCTGGCCTTGTTGAGGGATGTCTGTCTGTACTCTGAGGATCGCTCCCTCCCTCTTTGCATTTTAGGTGTAGACCTAGAAAAGGCCTTTGACCGCCTAAACCGGCAGTACTTAACATCGGGACTTGAGCACATGAAGTTTGGCCCCATCATGAGAAAGTGGATTAACCTGCTGTACACAGGTAGCAACAGCAGAGTCATGGTTAATGGCAATAGATCACGCCCCTTTGAAGTCTGTTCAGGGGTGAGGCAGGGCTGCCCATTATCCCCCTTGTTATGCGTTTTGGCTATGGAGCCCTTAGCCTGTGCCTTGCGCCAGGATCAGGCCATTAATGGGATACCAGTGCCTGGAAGTGGGGGAGGAGAGGTAAAGACATCTCTATACATGGATGACGTCACCCTGCTCCTCTCTGACAATGCCTCAATTAGCAGAGCTCTGCAGTGCTGTGATCGTTTCTCTTTGGCTTCCTCCGCAAAAATTAACAAATCTAAGAGTGAGATTTTTTATCAGAACTGGAGGGAGCCAAAAGAAGGACATGATCTCAGGCTGCAAGAGAAGAGAATTAAGGTCCTGGGGGTGTATTTTGGAGAAGAGATGGGAACAGTAAATTGGCAGAACAAATTGCCAATCTTAAACAAAAAACTGATGCAATGGAAGGACCGAGACCTCACCATGACAGGGAAGGTGCTGGTCATCAAAGCCGAGCTCTTGCCTGTCTTGAATTTTCTGGCTTCTACCTTCCCAATCCCACACCGTGTTGCGGCGGTGATGAGGAGATTGATGTTTCAATTTCTATGGGGTGGGAAGCAGGAAAGACTCAGAAGGGAAATAATGTACAGGCCGCTACCCTCAGGGGGGAAGTCTGTCCCAGATATTGCTACGAAGCTGCTGTGCATTTTCCTGGTACTGTGCTGAGAGGCTTTGCAACAGCACTTGCAGCGCGTACCTGGACTTATTTTTCCAGGCTCTGGGTAGGTAGGGAGGTGTTCAGAGTGTGGGGTGTCAGACCCAAGCTGGACGTCCCACTCTCTGACACATGCCCTGCAATTTATGGGACAGTTAAAAGTTTTCTAAGATCTCACCCAATTGGCCATATTCCCCTCCGAGATGTCAGCGTCCAAAAACTGGAAGATTTCGTTGCACCCCAGAACAATAGGCAGACCCATGTGGGCATTTTAACATCAGCCCAAACAAGGAAGGTGTGGAAACACACATCCTCTAAGTTTCTGTGCAACATTCACAGAGATTTAGCCTGGAGTGTCGTCCACCAGTGCTTACCGGTACGAACTTTCTTGTACCGTAGGGGCCTCACCCCCAGCCCTCGCTGCGTTAGGGTGGGCTGCGGCGAGGAGGAGACTGTATCCCATCTCCTGTGGTCCTGCTTTTTTGCTAAGGCCTTCTGGGCACAGTTTGAAGATTGGTTGCTGGCTCTCTCGCCCCAATTTACCCTGACCGCTGCTTTCGTCATATACGGCATCTCTCCTGTCAAACTTCCTCCTGACGTGTTTGACAGGATCTGGGCCGTGGTGAACAGTGGGAAAGTTGCCCTGTGGAGAGTGAGGAACATGGGGCTGTTCAAAGGCATCGAGATCCCAGTCAAGGCAGCAGGTAGCCTGGCCCTGTTCATCACCCGAGAGAACTATTACCTCAGAGATCTGTGGAGAGAAGGGAGGGAGGAAGCAGAAAATCTGTGGGAAATAGAGAGCATAGGTCAATATCTCAAGAAACTGTGAAAAACATTATCAAGTTTAAGTAAAGAATGTGATTTGCACCAGAAAAAAAGAAAATTGTTGCTATGTAACTGTTACCATGTCAAAATGTAATGAGATGTGATCATATATACTGTTTTAAGTATGTATATGAATGTAAAGCTTTCTGATTTGTGATGTCCTGTATTTTTTTGTGAAAAGAAAATAAAGTTCTTAAAAATCGAAATCGGTTCACCCAGGGCGAGGCTCGGCCATTGCACTCCGGCTGTGCTGACCCCTGCGAATTCCCCAAATGTGGGAATCTCGACTGCATAATTTCTGGTAGTGGGGGACTGCGTTCGCGCTCTCCCCTGATGTGCTTGGTCCAAAATCAGATACGGGAGGGTTAGGACACCACGAGCTGCGTGGCTGCGGAAGGATCCCGGTTCGAAAGGAGTCGACGCCGCTGCTGGTTCTCGCTGGCTTTTAGTTAGGGGTCCGGAGAAGCATCTCAAGCTAGTTCCACTACTCCTTCCGGACGTTCATTCCCTTTTCAAAGTCAGTCGTTTTGCTATAGTCTGCGTTCTTTAGGCTGATTATCGAGGTTAGCCTTTATTTGGTCATGGGGGGCCTCGGTACTGTATGCTGAGTCTAAAGACAGTTTCACCCGTTTTCTGATTGCTCGGTTCTGTACCAGTGCAGACATGTCAAACAGTGAATGGCTGTACCTCTATTGTATCCGTGCTCAATGAATGAAATCGGTAACAAATGAATATATGTCTAGTTATACGAAAAACGAGTGGTTTATCGACTCATCTTCATTTGCAGATTTAGAGGCAGCTTCGATATTCGTTTTACAGACGGGTTTTTTTTTTTGAATATGGGTCACACACATGCCACAGCAACAAAACATCTCTAGAGATGAGGCTATAGATCACCTTTCCATCCTGCAGGTTTTCCTCCCAAAGCCTACGGCACCAACGGCGACCCCTGCTGGCCGGGAGAGCAAAAGCTTACAGCACCTGGTATTCCCAGGCAGTCTCCCATCCAAGTACTAACCAGGCCCGACACTGCTTAGCTTCCGAGATCAGACGAGATCGGGCGTGTTCAGGGTGGTGTGGCCGTAAGCGAAAGCCCCGGCGCCTGACTCGCTACTTGAAGCTGTGTGTGGCGGGGGTTCCGTGCCCCCCGAGCGGGACTGAAGGATCGTTCGTGTGCAACTCTTTGGAAAGGAGCTGCTTTCCAAATCGCATTGCATGCCTGGATGTTGGCGAATGCGCTCCCTTGTGTTGGCTCGTCCCGCACTGGAGGAGGACAAACAATCTGCACGGAGGAGCACCAGGCAAGTCTTCACCAGACAAAAACCTCCAGTGCACAGCACTCTGGAAACATTTCGGGGCTTTCGCGTGTTTATTTCAGCACGTAAAGCGCACCGGTCCAACACGTCGGCCGGGCGCGCGGCGCCTCCGCCCTCTTGTGGCCTTGCGGCGTCAGAGCAAGAGGCTCCTTCTCGCTGCCCTTCCGCTGTGTTGCAGGGCCCCGAGAGGGAACCCGGAGCGCGCACTTTGTGGGGGGCGGGGGACCGCGTTCGCGCTCTGCCCCCGGTCTCTTGCGCGAGTACTAAATCTCACGGACAGGGGGGCCTCGTCATTGATTGTTACAGGTGAGACGGGGATTAGGAGGAGACCCCGACTGATGGGTAAAGGGGAGCACTAACACCAGAGGGACACCCCCGGCGTCTCTTTTTGAGAGACGCCCTGGGGTTTCCTAATGGCCAAGGAGGGTCGGGACCTCGGTTTGACGCCTCCCCCGAAGGACGGCGCCTGTTTGTGCAGCAGTGTCGCCATCAGGAGGCTGGGGCGTAAGAGAGCCACACAGCCCGCAGGCTGAGCGCTCCCTACTGGTCCCAGTCACACCTCTTGCAGGAGCAGCAGCAACCGGAGCTTTTCCGGGGTGGAATCTCCCATCCGGGTGCCGGCCAGGCTCACACCTGCTGGGCTGCCCCGGGGGTGAGCCCAGTCGAGAGTCGCAGGGCCAGATCTAGTCACCGGGGAGAAACGATACAAGTGAAGGATTGCTCGGCTCTCGGCACTTGAAAAGACCGACAAATGTCTCGTTCCCGCCGGAGCTGAATGTACCCGCATGTGTGGTGTCGTCTTCTTCCCCCGCCCCGCTGTGTTTGCTGTATTGTCTCTGAAGCCGGCCCCCCCGAGACGAGACGGGCTGTTCCTGTGCCCCAATTAACACTTTACAGGTGCCATTCCCCGGCATTGTGGCCATTGTCGGTGCTCACACGCGATAAGATAAGGCGGAGGAGAGCGGGGCATGCCCAGCGGCAGACATTCAAGGAGGGGGCAGTGCGAGGTGAGGTGAGGTGCGACACGCCGGAGCCCCGACGCAGCTAATGCGGAGCACTTGTTGGACTGGCATCGAAAGGACGTGTGCGCACGGAGCGAGCCTTCCCTGCGGCGGAGCGCGGGAACTTTCTCCCCCCCTCCCGCTGCAGGAGTTGTGTGCACTGCAGCGGTGCCGAGAGAAAAGCACAGAAGGCAGCAGGCTCTGGAGAACAGGTAAGAGACGGAGCCTTGTGGGCAGGCGAGCAGGCCCGTTTTTTGGAAATTGCTGAAAAGGTTTGTTCGATGTGTGGCAGGCGCACGTCGCGAGCTTGCGTGGCGATCTGCCGGTCTGGAGTTATGCAAATGAGGCCGAATTGCATCCCGGGACATGCTGCGAATGCGCAACGGCGACTGCAGATGTGTAGGAAACGGCGCGCTCGTTTTCTCGTTTTGCCCACACTTTTGAGTGTTAGTGTGGCGTGTGAGTGTGTGAAAGAGTGGGCCCAGCAGGAGGCGGTGGCGTGCGGGGCGAGGAGGTGGCCTAGGCTGCGCGATTTGTGCTGTGGGTGCGGGCCGCTTGCAGGGGCCTGTTTAACTCATACTTACCTGGCAGGGGAGATACCTTGATCAAGAAGGAGGTTCACCCAGGGCGAGGCTCGGCCATTGCACTCCGGCTGTGTTGACCCCTGCGAATTCCCCAAATGTGGGAATCTCGACTGCATAATTTCTAGAAGTGGGGGACTGCGTTCGCGCTCTCCCCTGATGTGCTTGGTCCAAAATCAGATACGGGAGGGTTAGGACACCACGAGCTGCGTGGCTGCGGAAGGATCCCGGTTCGACAGGAGTGGACGCCGCTGCTGGTTCTCGCTGGCTTTTAGTTAGGGGTCCGGAGAAGCATCTCAAGCTAGTTCCACTACTCCTTCCGGACGTTCATTCCCTTTTCAAAGTCAGTCGTTTTGCTGTAGTCTGCGTTCTTTAGGCTGATTATCGAGGTTAGCCTTTATTTGGTCATGGGGGGCCTCGGTACTGTATGCTGAGTCTAAAGACAGTTTCACCCGTTTTCTGATTGCTCGGTTCTGTACCAGTGCAGACATGTCAAACAGTGAATGGCTGTACCTCTATTGTATCCGTGCTCAATGAATGAAATCGGTAACAAATGAATATGTCTAGTTATACGAAAAACGAGTGGTTTATCGACTCATCTTCATTTGCAGATTTAGAGGCAGCTTCGATATTCGTTTTACAGATGGGTTTTTTTTTTTGAATATGGGTCACACACATGCCACAGCAACAAAACGTCTCTAGAGATGAGGCTATAGATCACCTTTCCATCCTGCAGGTTTTCCTCCCAAAGCCTACGGCACCAACGGCGACCCCTGCTGGCCGGGAGAGCAAAAGCTTACAGCACCTGGTATTCCCAGGCAGTCTCCCATCCAAGTACTAACCAGGCCCGACGCTGCTTAGCTTCCAAGATCAGACGAGATCGGGCGTGTTCAGGGTGGTGTGGCCGTAAGAGAAAGCCCCGGCGACTGACTCGCTACTTGAAGCTGTGTGTTGCGGGGGTTCCGTGCCCCCCGAGCGGGACTGAAGGATCGTTCTTGTGCAACTCTTTGGAAAGGAGCTGCTTTCCAAATCGCATTGCGTGCCTGGATGTTGGCGAATGCGCTCCCTTGTGTTGGCTCGTCCCGCACTGGAGGAGGACAAACAATCTGCACGGAGGAGCACCAGGCAAGTCTTCACCAGACAAAAACCTCCAGTGCACAGCACTCTGGAAACATTTCGGGGCTTTCGCGTGTTTATTTCAGCACGTAAAGCGCACCGGTCCAACACGTCGGCCGCGTGCGCGGCGCCTCCGCCCTCTTGTGGCCTTGCGGCGTCAGAGCAAGAGGCTCCTTCTCGCTGCCCTTCCGCTGTGTTGCAGGACCCGGAGCGCGCACTTTGTGGGGGGCGGGGGACCGCGTTCGCGCTCTGCCCCCGGTCTCTTGCGCGAGTACTAAATCTCACGGACAGGGGGGCCTCGTCATTGATTGTTACAGGTGAGACGGGGATTAGGTGGAGACCCCGACTGATGTGTAAAGGGGAGCACTAACACCAGAGGGACACCCCCGGCGTCTCTTTTTGAGAGACGCCCTGGGGTTTCCTAATGGCCAAGGAGGGTCGGGACCTCGGTTTGACCTCTGTTTGTGCAGCAGAGTGTCGCCATCAGGAGGCTGGGGCGTAAGAGAGCCACACAGCCCGCAGGGTGAGCGCTCCCTACTGGTCCCAGTCACACCTCTTGCAGGAGCAGCAGCAACCGGAGCTTTTCCGGGGTGGAATCTCCTATCCGGGTGCCGGCCAGGCTCACACCTGCTGGGCTGCCCCGGGGGTGAGCCCAGTCGAGAGTCGCAGGGCCAGATCTAGTCACCGGGGAGAAACGATACAAGTGAAGGATTGCTCGGCTCTCGGCACTTGAAAAGACCGACAAATGTCTCGTTCCCGCCGGAGCTGAATGTACCCGCATGTGTGGTGTCGTCTTCTTCCCCCGCCCCGCTGTGTTTGCTGTATTGTCTCTGAAGCCGGCCCCCCCGAGACGAGACGGGCTGTTCCTGTGCCCCAATTAACACTTTACAGGTGCCATTCCCCGGCATTGTGGCCATTGTCGGTGCTCACACGCGATAAGATAAGGCGGAGGAGAGCGGGGCATGCCCAGCGGCAGACATTCAAGGAGGGGGTAGGGCGAGGTGAGGTGAGGTGCGACACGCCGGAGCCCCGACGCAGCTAATGCGGAGCACTTGTTGGACTGGCATCGAAAGGACGTGTGTGCACGGAGCGAGCCTTCCCTGCGGCGGAGCGTGGGAACTTTCTCCCCCCCTCCCGCTGCAGGAGTTGTGTGCACTGCAGCGGTGCCGAGAGAAAAGCACAGAAGGCAGCAGGCTCTGGAGAGCAGGTAAGAGACGGAGCCTTGTGGGCAGGCGAGCAGGCCCGTTTTTTGGAAATTGCTGAAAAGGTTTGTTCGGTGTGTGGCAGGCGCACGTCGCGAGCTTGCGTGGCGATCTGCTGGTCTGGAGTTATGCAAATGAGGCCGAATTGCATCCCGGGACATGCTCCGAATGCGCAACGGCGACTGCAGATGTGTAGGAAACGGCGCGCTCGTTTTCTCGTTTTGCCCACACTTTTGAGTGTTAGTGTGGCGTGTGAGTGTGTGAAAGAGTGGGCCCAGCAGGAGGCGGTGGCGTGCGGGGCGAGGAGGTGGCCTAGGCTGCGCGATTTGTGCTGTGGGTGCGGGCCGCTTGCAGGGGCCTGTTTAACTCATACTTACCTGGCAGGGGAGATACCTTGATCAAGAAGGAGGTTCACCCAGGGCGAGGCTCGGCCATTGCACTCCGGCTGTGCTGACCCCTGCGAATTCCCCAAATGTGGGAATCTCGACTGCATAATTTCTGGTAGTGGGGGACTGTGTTCGCGCTCTCCCCTGATGTGCTTGGTCCAAAATCAGATACGGGAGGGTTAGGACACCACGAGCTGCGTGGCTGCGGAAGGATCCCGGTTCGACAGGAGTGGACGCTGCTGCTGGTTCTCGCTGGCTTTTAGTTAGGGGTCCGGAGAAGCATCTCAGGCTAGTTCCACTACTCCTTCCGGACGTTCATTCCCTTTTCAAAGTCAGTCGTTTTGCTGTAGTCTGCGTTCTTTAGGCTGATTATCGAGGTTAGCCTTTATTTGGTCATGGGGGGCCTCGGTACTGTATGCTGAGTCTAAAGACAGTTTCACCCGTTTTCTGATTGCTCGGTTCTGTACCAGTGCAGACATGTCAAACAGTGAATGGCTGTACCTCTATTGTATCCGTGCTCAATGAATGAAATCGGTAACAAATGAATATATGTCTAGTTATACGAAAAACGAGTGGTTTATCGACTCATCTTCATTTTCAGATTTAGAGGCAGCTTCGATATTCGTTTTACAGACGGGTTTTTTTTTTTGAATATGGGTCACACACATGCCACAGCAACAAAACATCTCTAGAGATGAGGCTATAGATCACCTTTCCATCCTGCAGGTTTTCCTCCCAAAGCCTACGGCACCAACGGCGACCCCTGCTGGCCGGGAGAGCAAAAGCTTACAGCACCTGGTATTCCCAGGCAGTCTCCCATCCAAGTACTAACCAGGCCCGACGCTGCTTAGCTTCCGAGATCAGACGAGATCGGGCGTGTTCAGGGTGGTGTGGCCGTAAGCGAAAGTCCCGGCGCCTGACTCGCTACTTGAAGCTGTGTGTGGCGGGGGTTCCGTGCCCCCCGAGCGGGACTGAAGGATCGTTCGTGTGCAACTCTTTGGAAAGGAGCTGCTTTCCAAATCGCATTGCGTGCCTGGATGTTGGCGAATGCGCTCCCTTGTGTTGGCTCGTCCCGCACTGGAGGAGGACAAACAATCTGCACGGAGGAGCACCAGGCAAGTCTTCACCAGACAAAAACCTCCAGTGCACAGCACTCTGGAAACATTTCGGGGCTTTCGCGTGTTTATTTCAGCACGTAAAGCGCACCGGTCCAACACGTCGGCCGGGCGCGCGGCGCCTCCGCCCTCTTGTGGCCTTGCGGCGTCAGAGCAAGAGGCTCCTTCTCGCTGCCCTTCCGCTGTGTTGCAGGACCCGGAGCGCGCACTTTGTGGGGGGCGGGGGACCGCGTTCGCGCTCTGCCCCCGGTCTCTTGCGCGAGTACTAAATCTCACGGACAGGGGGGCCTCGTCATTGATTGTTACAGGTGAGACAGGGATTAGGAGGAGACCCCGACTGATGGGTAAAGGGGAGCACTAACACCAGAGGGACACCCCCGGCGTCTCTTTTTGAGAGACGCCCTGGGGTTTCCTAATGGCCAAGGAGGGTCGGGACCTCGGTTTGACCTCTGTTTGTGCAGCAGAGTGTCGCCATCAGGAGGCTGGGGCGTAAGAGAGCCACACAGCCCGCAGGGTGAGCGCTCCCTTCTGGTCCCAGTCACACCTCTTGCAGGAGCAGCAGCAACCGGAGCTTTTCCGGGGTGGAATCTCCTATCCGGGTGCCGGGCAGGCTCACACCTGCTGGGCTGCCCCGGGGGTGAGCCCAGTCGAGAGTCGCAGGGCCAGATCTAGTCACCGGGGAGAAACGATACAAGTGAAGGATTGCTCGGCTCTCGGCACTTGAAAAGACCGACAAATGTCTCGTTCCCGCCGGAGCTGAATGTACCCGCATGTGTGGTGTCGTCTTCTTCCCCCGCCCCGCTGTGTTTGCTGTATTGTCTCTGAAGCCGGCCCCCCCGAGACGAGACGGGCTGTTCCTGTGCCCCAATTAACACTTTACAGGTGCCATTCCCCGGCATTGTGGCCATTGTCGGTGCTCACACGCGATAAGATAAGGCGGAGGAGAGCGGGGCATGCCCAGCGCAGACATTCAAGGAGGGGGTAGGGCGAGGTGAGGTGAGGTGCGACACGCCGGAGCCCCGACGCAGCTAATGCGGAGCACTTGTTGGACTGGCATCGAAAGGACGTGTGCGCACGGAGCGAGCCTTCCCTGCGGCGGAGCGTGGGAACTTTCTCCCCCCCTCCCGCTGCAGGAGTTGTGTGCACTGCAGCGGTGCCGAGAGAAAAGCACAGAAGGCAGCAGGCTCTGGAGAGCAGGTAAGAGACGGAGCCTTGTGGGCAGGCGAGCAGGCCCGTTTTTTGGAAATTGCTGAAAAGGTTTGTTCGGTGTGTGGCAGGCGCACGTCGCGAGCTTGCGTGGCGATCTGCCGGTCTGGAGTTATGCAAATGAGGCCGAATTGCATCCCGGGACATGCTGCGAATGCGCAACGGCGACTGCAGATGTGTAGGAAACGGCGCGCTCGTTTTCTCGTTTTGCCCACACTTTTGAGTGTTAGTGTGGCGTGTGAGTGTTGGAAAGAGTGGGCCCAGCAGGAGGCGGTGGCGTGCGGGGCGAGGAGGTGGCCTAGGCTGCGCGATTTGTGCTGTGGGTGCGGGCCGCTTGCAGGGGCCTGTTTAACTCATACTTACCTGGCAGGGGAGATACCTTGATCAAGAAGGAGGTTCACCCAGGGCGAGGCTCGGCCATTGCACTCCGGCTGTGCTGACCCCTGCGAATTCCCCAAATGTGGGAATCTTGACTGCATAATTTCTGGTAGTGGGGGACTGCGTTCGCGCTGTCCCTTGATGTGCTTGGTCCAAAATCAGATACGGGAGGGTTAGGACACCACGAGCTGCGTGGCTGCGGAAGGATCCCGGTTCGACAGGAGTGGACGCCGCTGCTGGTTCTCGCTGGCTTTTAGTTAGGGGTCCGGAGAAGCATCTCAAGCTAGTTCCACTACTCCTTCCGGACGTTCATTCCCTTTTCAAAGTCAGTCGTTTTGCTGTAGTCTGCGTTCTTTAGGCTGATTATCGAGGTTAGCCTTTATTTGGTCATGGGGGGCCTCGGTACTGTATGCTGAGTCTAAAGACAGTTTCACCCGTTTTCTGATTGCTCGGTTCTGTACCAGTGCAGACATGTCAAACAGTGAATGGCTGTACCTCTACTGTATCCATGCTCAATGAATGAAATCGGTAACAAATGAATATATGTCTAGTTATACGAAAAACGAGTGGTTTATCGACTCATCTTCATTTGCAGATTTAGAGGCAGCTTCGATATTCGTTTTACAGACGGGTTTTTTTTTTTGAATATGGGTCACACACATGCCACAGCAACAAAACATCTCTAGAGATGAGGCTATAGATCACCTTTCCATCCTGCAGGTTTTCCTCCCAAAGCCTACGGCACCAACGGCGACCCCTGCTGGCCGGGAGAGCAAAAGCTTACAGCACCTGGTATTCCCAGGCAGTCTCCCATCCAAGTACTAACCAGGCCCGACGCTGCTTAGCTTCCGAGATCAGACGAGATCGGGCGTGTTCAGGGTGGTGTGGCCGTAAGCGAAAGCCCAGGCGCCTGACTCGCTACTTGAAGCTGTGTGTGGCGGGGGTTCCGTGCCCCCCGAGCGGGACTGAAGGATCGTTCGTGTGCAACTCTTTGGAAAGGAGCTGCTTTCCAAATCCCATTGCGTGCCTGGATGTTGGCGAATGCGCTCCCTTGTGTTGACTCGTCCCGCACTGGAGGAGCACCAGGCAAGTCTTCACCAGACAAAAACCTCCAGTGCACAGCACTCTGGAAACATTTCGGGGCTTTCGCGTGTTTATTTCAGCACGTAAAGCGCACCGGTCCAACACGTCGGCCGGGCGCGCGGCGCCTCCGCCCTCTTGTGGCCTTGCGGCATCAGAGCAAGAGGCTCCTTCTCGCTGCCCTTCCGCTGTGTTGCAGGGCCCCGAGAGGGAACCCGGAGCGCGCACTTTGTGGGGGGCGGGGGACCGCGTTCGCGCTCTGCCCCCAGTCTCTTGCGCGAGTACTAAATCTCACGGACAGGGGGGCCTCGTCATTGATTGTTACAGGTGAGACGGGGATTAGGAGGAGACCCCGACTGATGGGTAAAGGGGAGCACTAACACCAGAGGGACACCCCCGGCGTCTCTTTTTGAGAGACGCCCTGGGGTTTCCTAATGGCCAAGGAGGGTCGGGACCTCGGTTTGACGCCTCCCCCGAAGGACGGCGCCTGTTTGTGCAGCAGAGTGTCGCCATCAGGAGGCTGGGGCGTAAGAGAGCCACACAGCCCGCAGGGTGAGCGCTCCCTACTGGTCCCAGTCACACCTCTTGCAGGAGCAGCAGCAACCGGAGCTTTTCCGGGGTGGAATCTCCCATCCGGGTGCCGGCCAGGCTCACACCTGCTGGGCTGCCCCGGGGGTGAGCCCAGTCGAGAGTCGCAGGGCCAGATCTAGTCACCGGGGAGAAACGATACAAGTGAAGGATTGCTCGGCTCTCGGCACTTGAAAAGACCGACAAATGTCTCGTTCCCGCCGGAGCTGAATGTACCCGCATGTGTGGTGTCGTCTTCTTCCCCCGCCCCGCTGTGTTTGCTGTATTGTCTCTGAAGCCGGCCCCCCCGAGACGAGACGGGCTGTTCCTGTGCCCCAATTAACACTTTACAGGTGCCATTCCCCGGCATTGTGGCCATTGTCGGTCCTCACACGCGATAAGATAAGGCGGAGGAGAGCGGGGCATGCCTAGCGGCAGACATTCAAGGAGGGGGCAGGGCGAGGTGAGGTGAGGTGCGACACGCCGGAGCCCCGACGCAGCTAATGCGGAGCACTTGTTGGACTGGCATCGAAAGGACGTGTGCGTACGGAGCGAGCCTTCCCTGCGGCGGAGCGCGGGAACTTTCTCCCCCCCTCCCGCTGCAGGAGTTGTGTGCGCTGCAGCGGTGCCGAGAGAAAAGCACAGAAGGCAGCAGGCTCTGGAGAGCAGGTAAGAGACGGAGCCTTGTGGGCAGGCGAGCAGGCCCGTTTTTTGGAAATTGCTGAAAAGGTTTGTTCGGTGTGTGGCAGGCGCACGTCGCGAGCTTGCGTGGCGATCTGCCGGTCTGGAGTTATGCAAATGAGGCCGAATTGCATCCTGCGAACATGCTGCGAATGCGCAACGGCGACTGCAGATGTGTAGAAAACGGCGCGCTCGTTTTCTCGTTTTGCCCACACTTTTGAGTGTTAGTGTGGCGTGTGAGTGTGTGAAAGAGTGGGCCCAGCAGGAGGCGGTGGCGTGCGGGGCGAGGAGGTGGCCTAGGCTGCGCGATTTGTGCTGTGGGTGCGGGCCGCTTGCAGGGGCCTGTTTAACTCATACTTACCTGGCAGGGGAGATACTTTGATCAAGAAGGAGGTTCACCCAGGGCGAGGCTTGGCCATTGCACTCCGGCTGTGCTGACCCCTGCGAATTCCCCAAATGTGGGAATCTCGACTGCATAATTTCTGGTAGTGGGGGACTGCGTTCGCGCTCTCCCCTGATGTGCTTGGTCCAAAATCAGATACGGGAGGGTTAGGACACCACGAGCTGCGTGGCTGCGGAAGGATCCCGGTTCGACAGGAGTGGACGCCGCTGCTGGTTCTCGCTGGCTTTTAGTTAGGGGTCCGGAGAAGCATCTCAAGCTAGTTCCACTAGTCCTTCCGGACGTTCATTCCCTTTTCAAAGTCAGTCCTTTTGCTGTAGTCTGCGTTCTTTAGGCTGATTATCGAGGTTAGCCTTTATTTGGTCATGGGGGTCTCGGTACTGTATGCTGAGTCTAAAGACAGTTTCACCCGTTTTCTGATTGCTCGGTTCTGTACCAGTGCAGACATGTCAAACAGTGAATGGCTGTACCTCTATTGTATCCGTGCTCAATGAATGAAATCGGTAACAAATGAATATATGTCTAGTTATACGAAAAACGAGTGGTTTATCGACTCATCTTCATTTGCAGATTTAGAAGCAGCTTCGATATTCGTTTTACAGACGGGTTTTTTTTTTTGAATATGGGTCACACACATGCCACAGCTACAAAACATCTCTAGAGATGAGGCTATAGATCACCTTTCCATCCTGCAGGTTTTCCTCCCAAAGCCTACGGCACCAACGGCGACCCCTGCTGGCCGGGAGAGCAAAAGCTTACAGAACCTGGTATTCCCAGGCAGTCTCCCATCCAAGTACTAACCAGGCCCAACGCTGCTTAGCTTCCGAGATCAGACAAGATCGGGCGTGTTCAGGGTGGTGTGGCCGTAAGCGAAAGCCCCGGCGCCTGACTCGCTACTTGAAGCTGTGTGTGGCGGGGGTTCCTTACTTTTTGATGACATAACACCCAAAGGGGCTTCTTTGGAGCTGGATTCCAACCGGCATCCTAAAGTTTCTTGGCGGTATCTTTTACAGTCCTCTGTTCGGTCGACAAGGGACAGAAGGGGGCAGCTTTCCTCACACATACAGTTCAATGTACTGTAGTGTTCCTGTTCATTGAATTTGCAGTTCTGCATCAGACCTCTAACTCGTTTCCTTAGCTTGGATTTAAGCCACGAAGCAGGCTTCTACTGTATAAACGTCTATAGGAATCACAAACTATTTGAGAGGCCATCATCCCAGGGGGAACTGACAAAGTCTATCCCTAAACACCTAGCGCAGTCTCTCGAGAGACTGTCAAAAATCGCTTTCTCCTTTTGCGTTGCAAGTAAGTGAAAACGCAGTCTCAACCCAGAGCCACTTGGCAGCAGCGGCACGTAAATACTGTTACTGTTACTGCTCGATACCGACGTTAACCTACTATACCATGTTCAGCCACTGCTAGAAAATGTACGGCTCTAGTACCGGAGCAAACGACAGGAAGGCCAACGTCGAACGGGCACACGTGTCAGACATGGAGAGCAACGAGAATGGGATTAGAACCCATGCGTTCTTTCCACCGTGGGGCCCGTTCAGCTCCGGGCTCATCGCCTGCGGCTCTTGGCTTGCGGGCCTGCCCAATCCGTGCGATAACTCGGAAAACACCCGGCCACACTGTGCCGGAAACGACGCACTCTGGGAAGCCGCTATGCAAAGCGAGGTCTGAAGATCCCCTGCGGCCGGACACTTCCCGCCCCCCAAAGAAGAGAGCGCCAATCAGACGGGCGGAGACCGAGGACTCGCAGAGCAGACGGCCACAATCGCCATAACAAGAGCGATTGTGAGCGTTGTTGTTTTCTCTCTTTGACCAGCCCAGCTGCGCCCCACCCGAAGGCAGGGAAGCACAAAAATTGCATGGAGCTCATTCATGCTCCTCTCCACGGAAATCTTTAGTAAAAAGCGAAAGATTTGTACGAAATGAAGAGAAACCAAAGTGCGTGGCTGCACAGCTGCAGGAGCCCAGGCCGCCTTCAAAGCCTCTGCCCTGACGGTCGTGGTTGGCAATGCACCTGGCCTTACAAACGAGCCAGTGGGGCCCGTTCAGCTCCGGGCTCATCGCCTGTGGCTCTCGGCTTGCGGGCGTGCCCAATCCGTACGGGTGTGCCCAATCCGGAAGCCTATTTCAAAGTCGTTCTCTGTTTCAAAAAAACATTTCCAAAATACAAGCCTTGCAGACAGACACGCCTCAGAGGACTTAAGGGTGGCTTCATGTCAGAATGATAAAGTCTCCCCGTCCGGACATGAAAATCCCACTTTGTTACACACAAAAAAAGAATCAACAACAGAGAAATGCCCACAAGCATTTGAAAAGCCGCACCACGTCGCACTTGAAATAGCTCTTACATTAGTGGTAGACGCAGGAATCGCCTTTTTATTTACGCTCTTACCAACGTGATGGAAAGCAAAACAAAGCAAAGCAGAGCAGAGCAAAACAAAACGAACAAACGAAAACCCTCACGTCCCGCACTCGCATATAACGCCGTTATGTGCCCAAGCGTTATTGTACGTCATCCTAGCACTGCACCCCGGGGCGTAAGGTATATGGGAACGAGCACACGCCACGAATCGTCTCGAATCACTCCCTACAGCTGTAAGGCGCCTTGAAGCGTGCACCCCCAACATTCTTCTTTGCGCATCTGTGAAAGGTAAACTCTTGAGCAAACTCTGAACCAGCTCTAAGGAAACTAATCCGATTAGACGTTACTTTGACTCATCTTTTTACGCTCAGTGCTGGATTGCTCAAACTCCAGCTAGGGTTAGGGTTAGCATTCCCACACTAGTTAGACACTTTGTTTACGCTCAGTGCTGGATTTTGGGAACTTCAGGACGGGTGGGAATTTTCTCCTATCTGTCAATTCTGTTTTGTTTTGGAGACTCTTGGCTGCCTATGTTGTACAGTGCAGCGTGAAGGAAACATTTTCCAAAACTGTGTCAGCTCAAAAGTTATAAGAAAACCTCTCCAGCTGCTTTAACTCTCTTCATTTTTGTCATTTAATGTGACACTCGATGTATAACTGGAGCCTCACATATGCAAATGGTGAGGCTCCAGTTCGACACCCAGTTCGACACCACTTTACAGTATCTGACAAAAGCATGGCAGACTGTGCCGGACCGGCAAATAACTTCCGCTTATTTTTACCATATTAAACATTGGAAATCCAACCACTTGCATTTGTGACACTTGATTTTGGCTCCACCTAAGACACTCTTAAATCTTCAAACACTTTTCTCTTCTCCCGCAACACTCTTGTCTGTCGGCACTATGTGGCAGCGTTGCATGACAACCCCTCTCACCACGGAAAGGAACCTAACAGCTTTGGTAAGAGAGGAGAAAAGGACCTGGCCCGTATGGGACTCGAACCTGTGACCTTGGCGTTATTAGCACCACGCTCTAACCAACTGAGCTAACCGGCCTCACAACAATGCTTCTCTCTGTGCTGCAAAAAATCAAACTCAGGGAATTTCTTTTGTCCTCCTTTGAATAGAAAGCCGTGTAATTCAGTGTACGGCCTTTCTCGTGCAGTTTCATGGTTCTTGTAATCCAAATCCTACACTGGCGTGAAGTGCCCCCCCATTTCACGGCATTTTTCAGCTGATTTAAAATGTACCTAAAGGAGAAGCATTTTTGAAGACCATCAATTACCAAGAGCTTTTGTCAAAGGTTTTGGTGGTCATTTTTAATGACCACAGAGCGCTGTGATCTCGGTTTTACATCTCATCCAAAAGACAGCGCCCTCTTACAACACAGCATCTCCGTCACTATACTGGGGAATTGGGAACCGCACAGACCTCAGGGTGAGCGCCCCCCCCGCCGGCACCATTAACACCGCTTCCAGCTGAAAGCGTTGTTTTTCCCTGTAGCTCATCCTCATCCGGGTACTGACCTGGCTCACACCTGCTTAGCTTCAGTGGGTTTTCAGTTGCAAGTTGCAAGGGGATGCAAGTGATGGAGCCGTTCGCTTCAAAAGCCACTGCATTGGCCGGGAATCGAACCCGAGCCTCCCGCATGGCAGGCGAAAATTCTACCACTGAACCACCAATGCTTAGTGCCTGGGCCTTCAAAAAAGACGCTTTTTTGGTGCTCTGTGCAAAACGCGTCGACATCTGCTTCCAGCTGCAAAATGCCATTCACGGACGCTGAAGAATTTATTTCTAAGGCAGCGGGTACAAGCGATTGGGTGTTTTAAAACCACCAGAAACAGCAAAGAGGCGCGCTTCTTTGCTTGCGCCGGAACACACCAACTGGAGGCGGACAATGTAGTCGGCAGGATTCGAACAGGCGCGGAGAGACCCCAATGGATTTCTAGTTCATCGCCTTAACCACTCGGCCACGACTACAGCAATCGTCATAGCACTGCACCCCGGGGCGTACGGTATAAGGGAACGAGCACACGCCATGAATCGTCTCGAATCACTCCCTACAGCTGTAAGGCGCCTTGAAGCGTGCACCCCCAACATTCTTCTTTGCGCATCTGTGAAAGGTAAACTCTTGAGCAAACTCTGAACCAGCTCTAAGGAAACTAATCCGATTAGACGTTACTTTGACTCATCCTTTAAGGGACCCTTGTTAATTGGAGAAATCAATGATTTCGAATGAATTCTGTATGCGTTAAAAGACAGCTATACACAGAAAACATGCAGGACACTGCTCATGATGTTTCCCGAGCCGAAACACAGTGCGTTTTTCCAAGCCATTTGACAAAGCCCGCCCACTGAAAACTGCAGCAGATCGTGTAAAGGCGTTCAACTTTGTAACTACTGCACGCACAGGAAGCAGAATAAATTCCTCTTTTCAAACTGTCAAAGGTTTGCTGCAGGACATCGCACAATCTCTTTTGAACGGGGACAAACGATTTCTTATGGGGCGCAGTAAGTACAGACGTTTATAAAGCTCCACTCATGCCGACGATGCAGCATGAAGAAGCGCAACCTAACGTTTGACAGACAAAAGCCGGGCGCCGCTACGAGCAATATGAAATCAAACTGACAGCACACGGCGTTTCGCGCTGACTCAAAAGTGATCTCGACAGACGATGTTCTCTGCATAACGCTGAAAGAGCTAAAGAGCGTTTCTGTTGAGACGTAACCCATTGGGCAAAAGACGTATAATATACGTCTATTAAACGCATATCTTAGACGTCTAAATGTGGTCTACAATTCGTCTAGAATGAAATTCTAATATACGTCTAAAGTTAAACGTCAATTATACGTCTATATTTAGACGTTCATTATACATAAATGGTTGGAGTTCTATTATACGGATAAATTTAGAGGACTATTATACATATATGGTTGGAGTTCCGGATAACTTTAGAGGTCTATTATACGTATAACTTTAGAGGTCTATTATACGTATATGGTTAGAGGTCTATTATACGGATAACATTAGAGGTCTATTATACGTATATGGGTAGAGGTCTATTATACATCAAAGATAGATTTTATAGGTGTAGAAACAAGTAAAACAAGCCAATGATTAGGTTTAGAAATGTATTCTGAAAATACACATTCACACCTGAAACATATGTATTTCAAATTATACATTGTATACAATCAATCAACAATCAACATATGGGCAATAATCATAAAAACACAACTAGTCTTAAACTTCAGCTACAAATTCTGGTAACATGGCAATATACAGTATAGTAATGACAAACACAAAACTAATTACATTAACACACTAACTCAAAACCACATTTTGATTCAAATATACATTTTAAAATGTACAACTTCTATATTTCCAAGAAAAAAAAATATTACAATGGAAGTTAAGACGATTTTTGTCCACTATTTGCAAACCCTGTCTAATTGTCCTAACAGAACCAAAAACCTATTATTTTCAGAGTCCAGATCTCCTGGCCCCCTGCCTTGCATATGCATTCTTCAAGTAACACATTGCGTGCTCCTTTATTTCTTTTTCTGTTGATGTAGGGTGGGACTTCAGCACCGCAGCTAGGAGAAAATTATATAATATTACTTCCCAAATAAATGATGATTAATATCTTCTTTAGTATAATCTAAAAAATGAACGGTTTACTAAGCTCAAAGCTGAAATAAATGTATAAAATTTGGCTTGCATCATAGCAGTTGAGCAATAAAGTCTGTCCTAATTAAAGAGTACCCAAAGTTTGAAAGTACAACATAGAATAAGAATAAGAGAAACGGCAAAACGATTTTGTGTCATCTTCCCCATTCACACTATTTTATGTGCCGTTTTTTTGCTTTTTCACATACTATTTTAATCAAAATAATATTAAGAAAGATCTGTATGTATTCAGATAGTATTATTATTGTTCATACTTACTCGTCAAAAGAGGATTGCTGAGATATTTGCGGATATACTTCTACGTTTGAAAAACGTGTCCAAAATGGTGACCAACGAATACTAGCAATGCATTGTGGTATATAACCGGAAAATATGCTGGGTTCGATATTTTCTCAACGTATGCGTTTATTAATGTTGTCGATATTATGGTTGAAATTTAACATTGATAATACATCGCTGCTATGTGCCCCCTGCTATGAGCTGATGTGCAATTTTAACGCATGCAATAAGTAAGGATCGGTCACTGTTGTATGGTATTATATATAATGACATTATGGAATAGGATGGGGACAGGCCTGGCATCACGGGGGGAGGGGGGAATGTCGCCGCTTCAGTTTTGGGCAAAAAGTTTTACCTAACTTAATTTGCACCCTAAAAAAATAGTTGTACTTTGTCAATGGTCAGACAACACTAAATGACACGAACAGTCACTCAGTCTGTTTGATGGGCAGGAGGGCTATCCGTCCAGGAACTGCACATATTATTGAGTTTTAACATTACGATCCTGTTTGCTCAGGTGGACCGATTCCTTGCAGTAGTTTATCATTATACTTAAAATCGTTATATAACTAGGACTAGTTATAGCAGTCTGTGCTTTCTCTTGGTTTTACAACATTTTTTTCTTAACGATTCAGAACGTCCATGTAGCTGTTTAAGGCTTAGAAGCAGCTGACTGTTTCACTACCTAGCTGATCACTGTCAGTCAGGGAGCTCAGAGGTGAAAAGCCTGTCTGAGAGACAATTCGTCGTCGATCAGTTCAATATGTTCCGTACCAGCTCGGCGCACCTGAGATCATCTTGGTAGCCGTGTAGCTCAGATGAGTGAGAGCGTGTGTGTGTGTACCACCGTGATTGGATGCCGGTCCTTCTCAGGTCACAGTAAACCTTCTGCTGCCTAACTTCCCTAATTTTGGGGATCCCTTTGAAAAAGCAAAGGAAAAAAAAACTGTCTCTCATCAGCGTGATTGACCCTCCCCAGTGTGCCCCAGTGGCCTAATGGCTAAGACACTGGCCTCCTAAAACAGCGATTGTGGGTTTGAGTCCCATCTGGGGTGCTCCTGTCCCATTTTGAGCGTACAAATGTCCTTGTGATTTGCAAAGCTACAACCCCACCTTACTCAGTGAGCGTCTCTGCTTTTCTCTCACATACAGTTGGGAGAAAAACTTTTGTAAACAGCCCTTCGGAATGATGTGGATTTCTGCATGAATGGCTCCTAACATGTGATCTTATCTTTATCTAAGTCATAATAATTAATAAAGAGAGTCTGATTTCACAAACAACACACGCCCAACATTTGACATTGCTGTTTCTTTATTGACCAAATGGTTTAAACAATCAAGGTCATTGATGGAAAAAGTATGTGAACCCTTATATTAAGGAGCTAGTGGAACCTCCTTTATGACAAAAACCTCAATCCCCACTTTCTGTAGCGGCTGGTCAGACCTGAGCAGCGGTTAGGAAGTATTTTGGCCTATTCCTCTATGCAAAACTGTTTCAGTTCATGTATATTTTTGGGATGTCTTGCGCTGAACGGCCTGCTTCAGATCACGCCACAGCACTTCAATGGGATTGGGGTCAGGACTCTTACTTGGCCATCCCAAAATATGGAATTTCTTCTGTTTCAGCCACTCTGTTGTTGATGTACTCCTTTGTTTTTGTCATGCTGCATGACCCAGCGTCTTTCGAGTTTTAGATCACAGGCAGACACCCTGACATTCTGCTGTAGAATTTCCTGATACATCTTGGAATTCATCGGTCCCTCGATGATTGCAAGCCGTACAGCCTCCGCCATGCTTCCCAGGTGGGATGAGGTTTTGGAGTTGGTATGCAGTGTTTTGTTATCTCCAAACATAACGCTGTGCACATTTACCAACAAGTTCAACTTTTGTCACGTCTGTCCACAGAACATTGTTCCAGGAGTTGCTGTGGAACATCCATGTGGTCTTTAGCAAACTTGAGAGGGGCAGTGGTGGTTTTTTTTGGGGGGAGAGCAGTG